>NC_047571.1:31277911-31577911 GCF_011004845.1 Esox lucius
ATCTTCTCCGTCCATTTTGTAGGTGCCTGCCCTGCTGCAGGGCTGTGAGGAGAGCTCAAGTTCAGAGGATGAAGAAACGGATGAGGACGAAGACGGTGACAAACAAGAGGCTGCAGGAGAGGATTCACTGGTGGACAAGAAGGTATGTGTCCGTTAGGGCTGTGGCGCTTTATGACAAAAAGTATTCAAGAGATTTTCTAATATTAAACTGCAATGAAATCAGATTAACACAAAAAGAAACTGATGTAATTATTAAATTGACCACCAGAGGGAATAAGCACCTGATTACTGGAACCCTGAAACTGATTGAATATTTGAATTGAGTTGCAGTATGCGCTGCATTAAATGCAAATATCCTAATTCTTAGTAGGATTTGGGTTCAAAACCTTTAAATGTAATATTTCATACCCAAAATAATTGTTCCCGTGTTTTAGGAAAAGAAGAAATTGGCAAAAGAAGCCCAGAGAGAGAAAAGAAAAAACAAAGTTCCAAAACATGTGAAGAAGCGAAAGGAGCGGGTTTCAAAGATGAAGAAAGGGAAATGAGTGGACTAAGAATGATGTATTTCTGTGACATTTACAGCAACTTCACATCTGCAGGCTTTGTAAACAAATAAATTGCTATTACATTATTTGTAGTGCACACAATAGAACATACATTATATCAGCACAAAATGACAGTTACATTCACGGTTCTATAAAACCTCAGGCGCTGTTACGTCTTTCACATTCTGATGCAGATCTTCACTGTTTAAGGACTATGATCTGGGTTTAATCTGTCGTGTCTGAAGTTAACCGAGATATTAAAAAAAGGCAATGTTCCCTAGTATTCGGACACTGACTTAACGGTAAACACTGACTTAACGGCGCTGCCTCAAATATCATTTACATTTCAATTGTTCAGTTTTGTAACGCTTCCGCGGTAAAGGTCGAATCCCACCCTGAGTATCAGGTGTCGCGGTGCGTCTTATCGGCGTGTTCCTTAACCATACCGCTTGTGTACTGGGACCGTACAGCTCTCTAGGAACGTGGGCGTATTCACACATCTACGTTACCTGTGAGTAGTGTTTCCGCAGTTGCGTGATGGCATCGGGTTGGTCATTCAAACCCCCACCGTTAGCAATGTTTGCGCGGTGTCTTTTAAAAAAAATATATATATCCCAAAGGCTAGTTCTGGAAAAATCGAAAGCCTAAAAGTGCCCTGGTAGTGGTTGCAGGTTCATATAGAATATAAAAAACACCAGACTCGGGTTAACGTAATCGTGAGACAACAAGGTGCTGCGTAAATGCAGCGGTGCATGTTCGACCTGACTACGCCCTAGCGAAGACCCTCGATGTAATTGCCGGGAAGCATCCCGGACCGCCCGGTCCTCCGCACCGTGCCGTACACCCAGCCCCCGTCGATGGGCTGGACGTTTTGGATGATGTCACCGTCCCGGAATGACACCTCATCCGTGTCCTGGCTCGCGTAGTCGTAGAGGGCCCTGTACACGCTCTGTGGGAAGATGGCACCAAGGTGAGACTGCGTCCGCATCACAGAGAATGCCCTCCTCCCTACATACAGGGACGGTTCTAGGCATAAGCGTCGTCAGCATTCACTTAGGGCACCCAAATGGCTGGAGCTAGCACCGCCTACATAATAAAGTACTTTGGACTAGAACCTTTTGGAAAGAGGGCACCCTATTCCCTACATTATAGGGGGGAGCGGGGGAAGTTGTCACACTGCTCATACTTCCAGCACTAAAGGTGCTCTCTCATAAATCAAATAGCCACTTTGTGTGACTACATGTTCTATGGTGAACTTCCTGTTTACATGTGGTCAAGATCACTCTATTCTGAGGTGAGCACAAGTTTCTTTTTTTTCCCCTTCAAAAGTAAAAATGTGCCACTTTACATTTTATGCAAGAAAACATTGTTAGGTATGACTGTAGATTATAATTTTGCACTGAGTAGATGAGACAATAACACATCTTTTGATACTTTATCTGCAGTCCTATGTTGAGCTAAATTTGAGATTTAGCCAATATTAACACACATGTCTGTTTGGGGCAAGTTGTCTCAATGACCTTTGGGCAAGATTTCACATGTGACAACCTGCTCCGAAATAAAAAGACACATAGAACATGCTCAGAAAACATTGTAATACTTTTTAATCAGCGCTGATAATATTATTTAAATGTTACTGTAAATTGATTATTATATACATGTAAATTTTAAAGCAGTTGACATATCCCTGGCCTGCACAAGACAAGCTCTGTGTGTTTGTGTGTCTACTGACACATTACTTGCCTACTGTATGAGACAGTATATCCATACATACACTAGTTCATACAGTGTCATTCATTTAGTGTGGTGTTGAATTGATTTGTGGAAACAAGGATAGTAGACAAGGAGGAGGGCAGAATAAGCCTGTAATGAATATGCAATTGCAATGAGGAAATGTGTTTTGGAAGGAAAGAAGAAAGGAAGGAAGGGATGAATGGGGAAAAAAAGAGGGCAAGTAAAGAAAGACCAATAATGACCGCACACAACCTGACAAAGTTAAAGGCAGTGAGGCAGGTGATGTTGCAGTTGCTATTATTGTTTTGATTGACGGGCATGATTTGCCAGATTCTCTAGGCATGATTGTTTTCATTTTGAGTTCTTTAAGGAAGTTGAATTCACAAAGAATTAGGTGTTCTTATTTGTTGATAATCCAACTTACCCTACACAGTGTGACAACTAACCCACTGACGGGTGCACACTCTATTGATGGTCTACAACTCCGTACTGAAATAAGATATGAGGAGGTAATGAATACAATGTGTGCCCAAGACTTCCTTCTTTCATTTGGAATGACATTTATAGCATTGTGATGTATTGTGCCCTGGAAATGTTACACCGGGTGAAAAGTGTGACAACATACCCCACACTCCCCTACACGACTTCGGACCAGAGCTTTATGGAAAGGGGGCACCCTATTCCCTACATAGTACACTACTTTGGATCAAACCTTATGGAAAAATAGCAACCTATTTCTCATAGTGCACTACTGTTAATGAGCCTATTGGATAGGATGTCATTTGGAAGCAAGGCTGCAAAAATCCAACAACAAACATTTATAATGGATTCACACTTTTGGGGGCTTTCTATTCACGTGGACATTTTCCGAACACTCTGCGGACCCAGGCCGGCTCAGTAGAGCTCGGTTGGACTCGGCGGTATTAAGGGGGTACAAGTGACTGCAATCGGACGATGCGTCTGTCGACCGGCTCGACTCACCGCAACGCCGGACCGAGGACCGCCCTGGAGAGGCCGTAGGGAATGCATGTTGGTCTGGTGCATGTAGCAATTCGCCCCAACGTGTCCGCTGGTGTAACAGGCGCCTGGCAGCACAGGAGCTGAGGAGACACGGAGGTGACGGTCTGACACAGAGAAGACTATCTGACACGTACGCTGTGGGTTAGGTGTTGGCAAACCGGGGGCTGGCAGCACGCTAAGACTAACCCGATATGTGGACATCTGACCAATGAACGCTACAGATCGAAATCACCTCTATTATGTCCATCTACAGATAGACAGAATTGGACTGGTGGCGAGCCGGTGGTGTCTGCATTAACTATTGAAAGGGAACGTAAAAAAAAAATCCAGTGCTGAAGGTAGATTTTTAATATGAAGTCATATCTGGGAATGTCGTGATTACAGATTGAAAAGAATCTCGATCTGGACCCAGCACGCCTATCAGCACCCAGCCGTACCCATAAATTACAGAATAACATTTCGGTAAAATAGCAAACTTGCCCACAATGACACCCGGTCCCCGATCTTCTACAATGTACTGGTGCACACCCTGGTGTTCTGTTTGTCCGTTTCGACGCAGCTGGCCACGCACGGGGTATGGCTCGTAAACACCCTGTGTGACCCCTGGTGACCCAGTGACCTCGAAGTCCTTGTGGTATTTTACCTGCAAGGAGATGCAGACACATTTACAGGACCTTGGGTCAGTGTATTGTGAGAAAAGATGACTGAACAAAACGTTTATTTAATTTTGTAAATTTATTTCCTGTGGAATAGGAACTTGGCAGCCAATGTGACCATAGTCAAAACAGAGATATTTAATACAATAGTATGTTCCCAGCACGTGGGCATAGCTGCAGTGTGTTTGAAAAGAGTTGTGTTGAGCGGAGTGAAAGGATTATGAGCAATCAGCAGGAAGCAGGATCACAAACGCAATCTCAGTATTTTATCTAAATATGGCAGATTAGGGGAACTGTTATGATAATGTGGAAGCAGAGGCGTCGCTAGGATCACAATACATTACAGATGAATAGATCAGCGGCTATTATTATTTTTTGGTCCATTTGAGATTCGGGGCTATTCATAAAAGATCCGAGGCTATAGCTCCGGATCCCCAGGGCTAACGACGCCACTTTGTGTGGAAGATTAGGAAATGGGTATAAGGATACAATGGTACAATGAGCAAAAAGTAGACACCAAAACAGTTTTAATTTGGTGTCTGCTTTCCATGCTCCTCTTCATAATCTGCTTTTCAAATTATCTCGCTTCTGCAGAGACAGACATTTTCAAACACTCCATCCGTGATCTCAAACTGTGCGGTTCATTGTCAAATATCCCTTGTGTTTTAACCTACGTTACTGATCTGATCCTGGGCTCGTCGTAGACGCTGCAGCTCAGGAGTGTCCAGCACAAATTTGAAGCCTCGTCCTTTACTCGCCTCAAAGTCTTTCTTGTACTTCACCTGCAGAGTCGGGAGAGTCGGATGATGATGGTAATGTTTCTATAGTGATGGAAGCTTGGATATGATATCAAGTAAATAGAGTCCCAGCCGATAGGCGCGCTTGATAACCACTTTTCGAATAGTTTGGGTTAACCTGTCTTGGGGTGATTGTAACAAGCCTTCCTAGACACAAGTCAGAAGTTAGAAAAATATTCATTTCCAAAATCAAAGATACTGAAGCGAGGCCCGCAAATGTATTATACTTCTGCACCAGTATGAGCCTCCAGAAATTGTGATGAAAGAAAACATTTCTGAGAAGTATTGATACCTCTCGGATCTTTTCCTTACGGAGCAATAGTCTCTAATACCTTGTGTGTGTTCTCCCACTTCATCAAACATTACAGATGACTCAGAGCTGTTATCCTGGCAAAGGGAATGTGCACGAAGTAGCCTACTAAAACGATGTATTTATAGACTACTATTTCTTTGAAAAATCTTCACTAAATTAAATCTTAATCTTACTCAATAAAATATGGATTTAAACTGAAGGGCACGTTATCTAAACAGGTCAGATTTTGTAGAGTCTGCTGCGTAGGGAAGGGTGCCAGGAACACTCGGAGGAGAGAAGTCACGTCATGGCAGCACAAACCGCATGGGCAGGTGGAGAAGCCAGTGGGGGTCCTTCGGTTGCCAGCTGAGTTGAAAGCTGACTAATTTCCTCCCATTCAGGGCTGTATTCACTACGAAACAAACTGGGAGGTGCCTACCTAAATTTGTCGAATTAGGAACGTGTTTTTTGCTTTTCTGTTGCGAAACGTTTTGTTACGGTGTGTCCTAATGAAGGTATACCCTGCGACACGTGTCACACCTTGTCACATGTACGGGCAAAATAAACTGCGCAGTAATCTTGTTTTATGAAAATGATACACAATGTTATACTGAATTAATATTTCAATAAAGAAACAATTTCGAGATCATTATCAGAGTTTCCTATCGATTATATGTTTGGTAAACAGCGGGATCTGAAATGTAAAGGTTATAATGGCGGCTGAAAGGGTAACGTGCATACTGCGCACCTGGCTCTGAAGCTCGCTTTGCTGTCTCAGACGAAGGTTCTCCGGAGTGTCTGCGACAATGGTGAATGACTGCTTTGGATAGTGCCTGCAGGATGTTATATCTGTTATGTTCAATGTGGAGATGGGATTCACTCAAATCAACTACAGCTATATTTACAAAGTGTTTCTTTAAAGTGTTTTCATCCGATGGCCGCTTCTGATTCAGAAAAGTGAAAGCGTACCTGAGACGCGCAGGTGATACGCGTAAGCGTTGGGAAAAGATCCGCTGCATGAATACCGCAATCCCGGTTTGATACAATTAACACTACCTCTACACTGTAGACTCGTCTATCTGAAGTGGGTTTACCAAGACACGATGCTTTTGAAACGTTAGAATTAGAGCATGTAGAACGGACATGCCCTTCTGCGAAATGAGAAATAAGGATTAATTTAATCTCTGTTCATGGCATATCTGAGAATTTCAGAGATGGGTTGTCATATTGAAAATATATATTTTTAAAAGCCCTCTATATTTTTGTTCCTTAATGTGGGCCAAGAAAACCCACTTTAGGAGGAAAAGACAACTTACAACTTTTACTACTATTGAAATGACCTGAATTAGTTTTAGAGAATGCTACTTTAGCAAAAGAAACACTTAAACCTGTCCCCCATGTACGTTTTGACTTAAGAATTAGAAATGCATGGGCACAGAAAAATTTACACAGACTGTGTGTGTGTGTGTGTATATATATAGCTACAGTTTGAATGAATCCCAGTCCAAGACAGCATGTAAATAGCAATTAAGATGTTCAGTAAATTATATGAATTTGGGAGAAGAAATCTGATGCCAGATAAACGTTCAGGGGACATTTTTTGCAGTCTAGGAGTACACATTTGAACTCACGAGTTACAGTATGGCTTCTTCTCGTAGCCTTTGTAGTTGTTCATGTTGAGAGTCATCCTGCAGACTTCACAGTGGAAGCACCCTTTGTGCCAAAACTGGACGGGAGCATTGATGCAAAGGCAAAACCGTCAGGGATTTCAGAAACATTAACGACTCCTGCCATTATATAGTAAATCCTTGTTGAGTGAACCTCAATTTCTTTTTAATTGACACATCTAGTAAAATAAGCTGGACAAAAAAGGGCTGAATGTCTTACCTTATCCAGGCAGTTGACTTTCTCTGTGGCGTAGACAATTTTCCCACATCGCGCACAATGTGGATTCATATTCACAGATTGAGGATCAGGACTTTAAAACTCCAAGTCAATAAGCCGCAGTAATAGTTAGCATGCCTCTCTGGGACTGGGAGTGTTTCATGTCTCCGCAGCTCATCCACCTCCAGTGTCTGGGTAGCCTGTGTTCCTGCTGGCTCTTGGAGGATTGTCAAAGCACTGCCCAGGTAGCCGATGGGCAAAAACTAAGGTTTTTTTCCCCCCCCATGCCATACTTTAAACCTGACTCAATTTCACACTGATTCGTCTTGGACTACATGCCCACAGACATTTTGATTGAAGATAAATTCAAATACATTGGAAGAAAATGAATAATAATGATCATCAATAAGATGATTGTGAAACATTTAAAGCTCCTGAATAAAAGGCAGCGATTTTGGTGTTTGCATAATCAAGCTGATTGATGATTAACAATTTTTTAGTTGCTTTCGGTCTGACTGAATTTTTAAAACGGTACATTAATACATTACATTAATTGAGTCCTAAAGACACGACATCCAGGTAAATAAATAAAAGTTTATTTTTTTTCTCCTCCGAAACAGGTTATACTCAGTACGTGTGTGATTTAAAATGACAGATGAGAAGAAGTCAAACATAATTGAAGAAGTACAAAAACAGTATTGACATTTCTCGAGGCGCCGAGTCCTCAAGCAGCTGTCCACTGTGAGGAGGCCAGATGGCATGCTTTGGGCGGAGCTAAGGCACATGACAGACGTGAAAGTATGAGCCCGGTCCAATTTGGGGCCCCTAGTCCCATCCCCGAGCACCAATCCTGTTCACGGATCTGAAAAGAACTGGATGGGTGAAAGCAATATGGCCCAACAATATGCTGTGGAATTTTCATAGCGATGCCTCTATCCAGGCCTTTCAGATCACGCTGAAGAGGATAACACCAAGGTCAAGGGACTAGAAACCAAAAGGTGATTTCAAGATGGATGCCCTTGGCGGGGGGGGAAGAGTCAGCTCTTGGCCTGCTTCCTTTTCAGCACCAGCTCAGCTAAAAGTTTGTAACGAATCATACACTCCTCCTGAAAAAGGGAGGAAAAAAAAGAATGAAACATCCGTAATAAAGTAGAATGTGATGACGGAAATCTCTTGTCGACCACTGGAACTGTGTAAACCCTTCAGAAAAGCTGCCCCTAACAGCCCAACATTTTGACACACCCTGCAATCTTAGGTAGTGAGGAATAATCGCTCACCTTGCTCTTCCCGGGCACCATCTTGGCGATCCTGTCCCAGCGTTCCGTGGTGCCGCGCGGGTACTGCTGCAGGGCCTGCTCCAGAAGCTTCTGCTGGTTCTGGGTCCAGACGTCTTCAGCCACAGTAGTGGCTTTCTCCCTGAGCGGCTGTGGGACGAAGGCAGCGGACGAACCCCGCTCCTCTTCGCTGTCGTCCTCGACAGCAGCCGTGGGGTCAAAGTCCCTCTGTCTGCGTCCCTTGACCTTGTCCTCGGCCCCTGCCCCGGCCTTTTTGCCTCTCCTTCTGACACCTGACTGGATCCCCTCTTCTTCATCACCCCCGCTGCAGGGCTCCACCCCCACTGCTGGAGCTGGTGGCTGGGGTCGTGGGTCATCTCTCTGGGTCATGAGGCTGTCGGGTAATGAGCCAGCCCCGGTTTTGGAGGCCTTTCCTGGGAGAGCGCCGCTGCCCTGAGCCTTGAGCTCCGAGAGCTTCACCAGCCCTGTGTCAAAGAGAGGTAGAATTTACGATGTGGATCGGTAAAATTCGTTCAACGTTAACACGCTGGAGTTGGGCGTATCTCCCGACCGCACGCTCTCCCTCAATGTTTGTTATTTAAAAAGCAAAAAAAAAAAAATAGAATGTATGTTTTACACGTTGAGTAGCAATATTCTTTGTGATTCAAATAGCAGAATTTCACATGTTAACGTTGATGCATAAAAAACATTTTCGTAGCTGGCCAACTCAAAACAGCTAGCTTCATATACTACTCTAATGATGTAATATCAGGCGGTCGGCATGTTCTTGGTGATCAGATCTGCATTTGCGGCAGGAGATGAGTGGCAGCTGCTAATTTTGCTGGTGAAATAGATAGTATATTAAGGGCAAGACACTGCACGCATGTTTTCTGCCTATTGCCAAGATTTGTCGGCGCAGCACGTCGCTGTTGCAAATGAAAATAGAAAGGCCTGTATATTAAATTATGGAAAAAGTTATTTAAATGAAAATGAAATGCAGAACTGCATTTCATGGATGTGACTGTATATGCAGGCAACTTGAAAGATTTACCTTCATCATACAACAGAAACTACTGTGAAAGATAATGTACAAAAATGAAATACTAACCTGATGTGTTAGTTTGACTGTCTTTAACTTGTTTGACTTTTGCAGTAACCTGGAACAGAAGAAATCACTATAATAAAAAAAAAACTTCTAGAGCAAGCTTCTAGTTTCCTACATTTTCAAAAACAAACGTTAAATATGCATTCAATGATCCTACACAGACCATATTATGCCAAATTATGCCACATTATATGAAAGGCATATTTTGCCTTCTTAAAATGCTCAAACATTCAGTTGCATCTATAGTATCTCACAAAAGTGAGTACACCCCTCACATTTTTGTAAATATTTGATTATATCTTTTTATGTGACAACACTGAAGAAATGACACGTTGCTACAAATTAAAGTAGTGTGTGTACAGCTTGTATAACAGTATCAATTTGCTGCCCCCTCAAAATAACAACACAGCCATTAATGTCCAAACCACTGGCAAGAAAAGTGAGTACACCCCTAAGTGAAAATGTCCAAATTGGGCCCAATTAGCCATTTTCCCTCCCTGGTGTCATGTGACTCATTAGTGTTACAAAGTCTCAGGTGTGAATGTGTGTTAAATTTGGTGTTATCACACTCACACTCCCTCATACTGGTCACTGGAAGTTCAACATGGAACCTCTTGGCAAAGAACTCTCTGAGGATCAGAAAAAAAATATTGTTGCTCTACATAAAGATGGCCTAGGCTATAAGAAGATTGCCAAGACCCTGAAACTGAGCTGCAGCACGGTGGCCAAGACCATACAGCGGTTTAACAGTACAGGTTCCACTCAGAACAGGCCTCGCCATGGTCGACCAAAGAAGTTGAGTGCACGTGCTCAGCGTCATATCCAGAGGTTGTCTTTGGGAAATAGATGTATGAGTGCTGCCAGCATTGCTGCAGAGGTTGAAGGGGTGGGGGGTCAGACTGTCAGTACTCAGACCATACGCCGCGTACTGCATCAAATTGGTCTGCATGGCTGTCGTCCCGGAGGGAAGCCTCTTCTAAAGATAATGCACAAGAAAGCCTGCAAACAGTTTGCTGAAGACAAGCAGACTAAGGACATGGATTACTGGAACCATGTCCTTTGGTCTGAGGAGACCAAGATAAACTTATTTGGTTCAGATGGTGTCAAGCGTGTGTGGCGTCAACCAGGTGAGGAGTACAAAGACAAGTGTGTCTTGCCTACAGTCAAGCATGGTGGTGGGAGTGTCATGGCCTGGGGCTGCATGAGTGCTGCCGGCACTGGGGAGCTACAGATCATTGAGGGAACCATGAATGCCAACATGTACTGTGACATACTGAAGCAGAGCATGATGCCCTCCCTTCGGAGACTGGGTCGCAGGGCAGTATTGCAACATGATAACGACCCCAAACACACCTCCAAGATGACCACTGCCTTGCTAAAGAAGCTGAGGGTAAAGGTGATGGACTGGCCAAGCATGTCTCCAGACCAAAACCCTATTGAGCATCTATGGGGCATCCTCAAACAAAAGGTGGAGGAGCGCAAGGTCTCTAACATCCACCAGCTCTGTGTTGTCGTCATGGAGGAGTAGAAGAGGACTCCAGTGGCAACCTGTGAAGCTCTGAAGAACTCCAAGCCCAAGAGGGTTAAGGCAGTGCTGGAAAATAACGGAGGCCACACAAAATAGAGACTTTGGGCCCAATTTTGGACATTTTCACTTAGGGGTGTACTCACTTTTGTTGGCAGCGGTTTAGACATTAATGGCTGTGTGTCGTTATTTTGAGGGGACAGCAAATTTACACTGTTATACACTCACTACTTTTCATTG
This sequence comes from Esox lucius, assembly GCF_011004845.1. Taxonomy (NCBI): domain Eukaryota; kingdom Metazoa; phylum Chordata; class Actinopteri; order Esociformes; family Esocidae; genus Esox; species Esox lucius. Next base: position 31,288,984 of record NC_047571.1, read on the forward strand.
TAGCAAAGTGTCATTTCTTCAGTGTTGTCACATGAAAAGATACAATCAAATATTTACAAAAATGTGAGGGTTGTACACACGTTTGTGAGATACTGTATGTTTAAAGTTTTCAATGTGACACCCATTCTCGAAGAAGACTCACATCAGACACCGTTCTTCCTAGTTCATGGGCAATTTTCTCCCAGCGACCAGGTGTTCCCCCAGGGAACTTGGCCATACTCCGTGTCAGGAGAGTGATGTCCTCATCGGACCACTCTGGAGCCTGAGGAAACAAAAAACAGGACTGGATCATATACACTCTAAAGAAAGGCCCTTTTGCGTTATATTGGTTCGAACCTGCAAAATTACAGAAGTGGAACAGGGATTGCTTTTCTTTTTCTAGCAATCCCTGTGAAATTGGGGTAACCATCTAAAAGATATTCAATCTTGCATGTTCCCATAATAACAAATAAAACGTGCAATTGGCCTTAACATTGCATAGGACAAACTACGGTCACTGTGCAATTATACCAAATTGCAAAACAAGTTAATACCTTTTATAATCATTATTTTTATGGACAAATAAAGACACCTTTTTCTTCTGAGACTTCTTATCCTCCAACCAGTCATCCATCTGGTCTTCAATCTCCTCGATGGACGTCCCCTGATCGTAACTGGGCAAGTATGCACTGTCTGCTGCCATTAGCGAAGGCTCATAAACAGGAAACTCAAACTTTGGTTTCTTCACCTTGGGTCGTTTCTCTTCTGTGGGAAGACCAGGAGTGAGGTAGGTAATAGAGTGAGATGGGAGAACTAGTTCTAAATCCTACCCTAGTTCCTCAATCATGTCAGATGAGGCTTCCGTGAAAAATAAAACAACATTTTTCCTTTGATCAATCAAACCTTTGTTTATCCAGGCGTTTTAAATGAAAAATCACACTTTTCCCATCAAGACCGTGCCAAACAAACCTAAAATACTTGTGAAACTGTCCATTGCCAAATGATATTTCAGTCATTACTTATAGTTGTAGCTTCCTGTTCAGCCAGTGCCAGGGCTTCGGCTTCCTCTCTCTCCCTGACTTTCATCACCTTATAATCTTCATAATACTGTTTGGCATCCTGCAACAAAAGCACATGTTAATGTGGGGGGTGATAGGACCGTATCAAATGCCTTTTTATTTTCTTGGTATTTATGTTTTGACCGGCATCTGTAAGTGAAGCCACAGGAAAGTGGTTTGGGTGAGTGGACTCCTGTACCTGGATGACATGGGGGAGGGACTTGATGGAGAGATACAGCCAGATGCTCAACTTGAGTGGCAGGATATCCTGCCAATGAGGTTTTTCGACTGACCTAAAAGTGAAAGAACATTTACAGACCGGAGATCGTGATAGTGTACATACGACACGAATTAGCCACATGCTAAATAAGGAGAAATACTTCTGAAGTGTTTTCGTTGTGTTTTCCACATGTGAATAGCAGTTGATTTCTCTGGTTCCGCTGCACGACAAAACCCAAAGACACTTTTCTAATAGTGAACACATGCGTCAATAATCAATTTAGATTTCTGAAATTAGGAATGTGTTGTGATGACAAATGCTCAACTTGCCTCTCTATTTTATCCAGTCCAACAGGCCGTGATTCTTCAGCACTCTTGCTACTCATCTTTTTCTTCTTCTCTTTTTTCTTCTTGCTCAGAAGTTCATCCTAGTAGAGACGCACCATACGGAACAAAGAGGTCCGGCAGGTCCATAATTAGCAGCCTGGACAACGTTACTGCAAATAGAACATCTCTCACAGAGCAGATTATCAACTTTTAAAGCAGCATATCTTTATCAAACAGTGTTGTATTATATACCATTACACAAAGCTCCGAGTCTGGAACTTTATAAAATGTAACATTTTTAATTAACTGCACATTGCTAATGGGAGTTTGTGGTTATTATAAAAACCTCAATATGGAAAGGCCTAAGCAAAGGAAACCCAATTTCTACATTCATACAAGAAAAGAAAAAAGAAGTTTGGTCTACTCCACTTTCCTGCCCAGCATTTAACTGCCCCTGGGGGCTGTTAAATGGATAATCCACCCCTGACCAGCTAGGGAGATTAAAGAACCAACAAGGGTCAAATGTCATGCCCATTCCCCTCACCAGCTGCTTCTCCAGGTAGATAGACCAGATGACTGCGTAGTGGCACACAGTGAGGATGAGGAAGAGCAGGAAGCCCAGCTCTCCGTTGCTCATCTTCCTCACCCGCCTGTAGTAAAACACTGGCTGCCTCCAGTCCGGTAACCCATTGACCAGGACGTCATTATACCTGTGAACGACCGAAAAAAGAAACGAAAAAAACAATAGGGAACGCGGACTGGTTTAAGGTGCTGGTTCAAGCTACTGCCCCCAACCCAAAGCGTAGCTGGACTTGATATTTTCTTGTCACGTTATTTTCTCTCTAGAGTAGTCCTTTGGACCTACGGAGAACAGCAGTCCTTTGGACCTTGGCTTAGGTCAGTAATGTGAAGAGATGGAGGGGGGTTCACTTAAGACATAGAATCGGGGTTCCCCCTAGTTAAAAATAAAAATGTGTCTCTAACTTTTTAACAGTCTAAGGTACAAAATATGAAGACCCATTCCTGATATGTTGGCGAATGTGTGTCTTTTGTTTCATTCAGAAGAACAGAGTGGATGGTGTTAGTAAATCTAGGGAAAATGCTATTTTTTACACAGATGTGGCCTAAATTCATCCTTCAAGCATATAAAAATGCATTTTCATCATAAAAAAAACTACTAAGTATTACTAGTCCTCCTGACAGGAGGGTGTCTGAGAAGGGAACGGTCTCATGGCCAAGGGTTGTTCAACAGTTTATGCCGTGGAAAATGCTCCAAACAGCAGGGAGGATCCGAAGTAGTAAAACTGACCTCTCTCTCCTCTGTTCATCTTTTAGTACTTCATAGATGGCCACCAACTGTGGGAGAAAAGACGGTCAGACAATAGACCCAAATAGCAATGAAAAGGAGAGTTGGGCATATAAAGCTAATTGGGAGTAGGGAGTGTGAACACGGAGGTCGGACTGACCTGTCGGAATTGTGTCTCTGCGTTTTCATCTTTATTCTTGTCGGGGTGCAGTGTGAGCGACAGCCTGCGATAGGCCTTTCTGATGTCCGCCGACGAGGCATCCTGAACTCAGGAGGAACAGAAGTGAGCAGTAAAACTACACATACGTAATACATTGTGGTGATGTGACATCACACGCATAATCCCTGGTTTACCGCAATAAATTACAAGCATTTTGGTATTGCATTGTAGCCTAACTTTCCCCGTATTATCCAGAGTTCAGCCTTCCCCAGTGCTAATTACTTCCAACCGCAAAGGCACCCAGGCGGCTGTTTGACTGGACATTGCAGAATGGAGCCGTTATATCCATATGGTAGCTAACCCTTCCACCGAAAGCAGCTGGATACTCATAATTTTACTCTAGTCCGGCTCCAACACATCTCACTCAACGTGTCAATGTCCGATCGTTTATTTGATTTCGGAAAACTTCAGTGGAATCGGGTGGTGCAGGAGTGAGAGGAGGTTCAACAGCGTCCAAGCAACTAGGCGAGTGTTCACTGGAAGATGAATGACTAACGGTATTTAGGTGGCTATGCACTACTAGCTAGCCACATTCCTACACACACAAACATACACGCAGTATGACTATGTTCAATCAGAGAGAAACTGGACAGCTGAATAGATGCAAATAAACAATTTGGAAGCAGAATGACACGTCACACTTTGCCCGTCTCCCGGCACTTCTAGTCGGTGTACAGCACACGTAGCTATTAAAAACCTAGTCAGCAGGCCTGGCCAAAAATACAAAGGACTGTGTCACATTAACATGCCAGAAAAGTAACTACATATTTAGGCTTTGAGAAATGGGGAACACATAATTAGTTAGCCGCCCAACCTTCACCGTTTACGAAAAACGGTTGGTTAAGACCTACCTGCTCAACAGACAGGAATTCGTAAAAGTTCTGTTGAATTTCCTCCACCAGATCGTAAAGCTCAAGGTCTGAATCCCAAGCATAAGCGGGTCTAAAGCATGCGATAACAATACTGACGGCAAGAATAAACGAGATATTCCATGACGCTGCGGTCATTATCAGGCTTTAACAATGTTGCTGCCAGTTATGTAGCACCGCAAAAAAGGTTAACTCTTACAGCTAACGTGGCTGTTTACCCTTAAACCAGCAGCCTGCCTGTGTTAAAGATTTTCAGCAATTTGCTACATTTCCCATAATGCTGTGTTCTTCACCTCGTACTGTTTCAATACGCGTTACACCGGTTTCTGGAGATTTGTGGACTTCAAAATAAAAGTGCATGGCATCCTCATTCTCCAGTGACAGACATTAAGGCAGACGTAGTTGGGTCATTCTTAAAAAATATATAATCTTAACAGCAAATCTTAACAGCAAATCTTAACAGCAAAGAATTTTGGTAGGTTCAGTGTTATTCAGATATTTATGCCTATTTATGCTGCTGCTTCCTGGTGCACAAGCACTTCTGAAGTATGGGTTCACATCCTGCCCAATGCTTTTACAGCAAGTATGTCTTTTCAAACTTTCCAATGAAATGAAGCATAACGCCCCAAATAATTTGGTAAAGTGTTTCACCATCTTTTTGAGGCAATAGCATCGGCCAAAATCACTTCGATGTTATGTGCAAAGCTGGCACATAACATCGCAGTGATTTTGGCCGATGTTTCTATGCAGATTAGCTCCAGGTTGTCCAGGTTTTGTGGGACATTGGTTATGGACCACAGATAGTGCCACATATTCTCAATGGGACTGAGATCAGGACTTGGACTCGACAACTCCAGGACATTCACCTTTTTGCTCTTGTGCCACTCCAATAGTGCTTTGGCCTAAGACATCAATGACAAATCTGCAGGCAAGATAGGATGTCTAAGATGTCAGCCAGAGTTGCTTTAATCAGACTTCTTATACTGTTACTAAACCACTTGGTCATGTGATATGATAATTGATTTTAATCAAATGTTCTTTACCCTAACTATGAAATGTATAGCACAAGTGACAAATCTTAAGTGCCCAGATGAAAGTACCACATTAGTCTAGGACTGAAAAAAACAGCTCAATGGAGTTTTCTGTAACTCCATTGACCAATAGGGATGTCCGGTTTAGCGAGCGTCGTGATAACACCCGGAACGGCCATAGAGATTTTTTTGTTCTTGACTACGCTTAATCTGTATCTGAAAATATGTATTTATCTTGAAATGTCACTAAATCACAACTCCTCATGTCATGCTTGTCACACTCTACAGGTTCCTTGTGTTATGTGGGGTGCCTGCAAGCTCAGTCTGGGTTTCTGGCTGGAGAACTAACCAACCGAATCAGCCTGCTTCACAGACCCAGGAGCCCCGGGTTTGCATCTCACTTCCATCGCCAGTACCTCTTGCAGGCCTTCTGCTATGAACTCCTTAAGTCCAATCCCCTGGACTGCTTGACAGAGATCAGTGTACCATGGTGTACCCATGGCCACATATTCAACACCAATGGCGGCCGGCCTTCACATCTCCTTGCCGGCTGCAACGACCACCAAAGCCCCGGCGTAGTGATCCCAACCACAGTTGCCTTTCGGACATTCCTCCCTCTGATCTTACACGTACACGTCCCTTCTGTACTCGTTTGTCACACGGCCCAATCCTTTTGAACGTTTTACATTGTCATTCTTGGAGGACGAATGCCCCATATCTTAAACACCCTAGCTTTACATGTGTAAGGAGGTCAACTTCTTCGAAAACCAAACGAAGAACAAATGTTCTTCCTTTTGTACCAGGTACCATGAGTCAGGCAATGGGCGAAAAACAGAACATAGATTCTCCACCTTAGGTACTTAACCTCCACTTCTATGTACCATCCAGAAATGAGTCTGGTCTGGTAACAAAACACGTTTACATGCCAGGACTCTTGTGTATTCCACGGCACTCCCTCTCTCTGTTTCTCAGAAACACAATTAAAACAAGTGGACTTCTGGAGACTAAACTTTTTCCTAACGCCCGTTTGACTTTTCCTCAACACCTCATATGGATCTTCAAAATAGGCCTACTCATCCATATCCAAAATTAAAAGCTCAGAATGCCAATCAGAAAGACTTAAACATTTAAAATAAATTTGAAATGCTTAAATAAAAAATCAAACAAAGTATTATATTTCTACATTGAAGGATTTTGCCACTGAGTCAAAACGTTACATAGAGGTGATGGTGAACTAGTCTCCAGACAATGTATTAATTTTCTTGCTGCATAATTCGTGCATTGTTGTAGAATTCATATTTTGTAATGAAACAAAGTCACTGCATCAAAGTCACCGCATCAAAGTTAGCTGCATCATGTCAAGAACTGCGGGCAGTGCAACTGGGCACCATCATGGTTTCGGGGAGTTTGTAATCTAGTATTGAACGCCTTGCCTTGTCGCTCTCTGGCGACTCATTGTGGCTGCTTGGGCGATGCGCGCTCAATCGAGGTAGAAGACCTGGAGAACGCTTCCCTTCGGGCAATAGGGATGTCCGGTTTAGCGAGCGTTGTGATAACACCCGGAACGGCCTTAGATGTGCTTTGGAGGACACACATTTCAACAGAAAAACTTAAGTTACAAAATAAGAGCCATTGTTATAGGTCCTTCATGAGACTAATCCATGATGAGGCAGACGTTGTTTCTTTCTAAGCATTTGGCATTTTATATTAGACACTAAGAATCAAGGCCGGGTGTCTCTATAAAAGCACTTTGTGACAACTGCTGTTGTAAAAAGTGCTTTATAAATACATTTGATTGATTGATTGAATCACTAGGCATCTCCACTCAAAAGTTGCGCTAAAACTCCTTAGCAAATGTGTACAAGAAAATAAGATATTTAATTACCCACGACCTAATGTGATCATGCAGCAGGCCATGGCATCAGTCCTCAAATGAACAATCTCACAGTTTTTTCCTAGGTTACCCAAGGACATTTTCTTGAGTCATTTTCAGGGTCTTCAGCTGATTGAGAACAGGTTTTCCTGAAAACAGTTACCACGTAGAGGCAGACTTGTGGCGGCCCTTCCAGGAGCCCAAAAATAATAGAGGCACGGACATTTTCTTTCCTTACAAAAATTGGTGGATGCCTTCAAAATAGTTATTTCACAGATATGACCACTTTCCATCTCTGTGTTACGAGCTGCCATTGTTTTACCATGTGGAGTGGACTGTACATCGGGGATTCATGACAATATAACACCCTATTCGTTAAACATTTGAGTGTGGCAATACTAATGCCCATTATTCACCTTACTTGAAAAAAAAAATATTTGAAAAAAGGTCACACTAATCTAAAGGTTCTGAAAGCTCATTTTATTTAATTTTTAACTCCTTTTGAAAAACAAGTTACTATGCAAACGAGATTATTTAAAATACAGAACCTAAAGCCGACCTAATTGGGTCCCGCACCATATAGGGTAATCTATGTAACTCCGTTAACTGGGTCCCGCACCATATTGGGTCATTTACGTAACTCCGTTAATTGTGACTTTAATCTGAAGTATTTTTTCGGTCATATGAAAGAGTAGAGTTGTGTGGATCAACTTAATGTATTTCTGAAATAGGAAAGGTTACGCAAACGTGTCAAAACGGTCTAACGAATGCATGAACGTCAGCGCATGGTGTAGTGTAAACTAAAGAAAAAAAGTGAGGCTTGATAGTAAACTCATTCTTCTAACGATATAAGCTAGAGGTGATTCACATCCGGTGTCGGATGCAGCGCTGTTCTTTTTTTTACCTGAATGAACCGAATCGTTTAAAATGTTGCTGCTAGTGTAGACACAAATATTTATCATTCGACTCTGACAAATTGCTAAAATGTAAATGCATACTAAAAAAACTTTATCAGTGTGACTAACGAAAATAAAATGCCACTGTGAGAAACACACGTCAGCCTTCAGTCTATTAGATATCTATGATCCATCCTACTTTAAAAGTAGATCTTTGTAGGCTAAAAAATTTAAAAGATACACGTTAACTTATATGCCATATCAAGTTATCTATACATTTCTAGCAAACCATTTGAAGCTACCTACCTGGACCTTTGACTTCGTGTTTGCCTTTTCCATGTCATCTTGTAAAAACATTGGTCAATTAACATAATACCAACAACCAACATTTTTATGGCTGTGTTGTAAGCTAATCAATTTCAAAATGAGTATCACCATTGTGTCCACCATGATAATTCGATAATGTAATTCATAAACCACAATAAAACATTGTCTTTGAGTACTTAAAATAATGCACCTAAAATATTATACATAAGCACTGAACTTTTCGTAAGTTAACGGAGTGAATTTTAATCGATCATCTTTATTTCGTTTAAATTATTTTAGAGATGGTGTTTTGGTATAAAAATAAATGGTAGTTGTGATGTTTATGTTGGATGTGTGTCCCTAAAGGTCGCACAGGAGTTAAGGGCCAGGGCAGTGATGAGAAAGGCTTTGTAAGAGCTGGAAAAAAGTAAAACAAAATGAACACACGGTTCACATATTCCTCACACTGGATCCACGTAATTTTTTACTAAGAACAGCTACAACACAGTAGGCAAAATAATCTCTAAATAATGGCGTTTGAATCGATATTTATCGACTCCTATAAATCTCTATTTCCCGACATTGTATATGTTATGCCGTCCGACATTCTCTTCAATGCAGTATTGTGCTGAACAAAGATTATAGTCCAGAAATGCCTATGCCAAAGTAGGTTGACGGATGCACATTTAATTCATATCTGTACTGAAACAATGTAACAAGGCACATTTTGGTTACTCCTTTTCAGCCAAACCTCTCTTTTTTGTTATGGGGTGGAGAGATCTTAACACTCAAATCCTTGTATTATAAAGCTATTGATCCAATACGGACTATCCGTCAGCTCAGAATGATAGTTGAAAGATTTACAACAACCTACAAAAACACTTCTGGCGTATAAATCGGGAAGATTTTGCCTACTAAGATAAAACATTCAAGAATCAGTTTATATTGGCTAGCCTGTAAATTGTTAAGTTAAAAGGCGAATTTTGCTATTATTATTATTATTATTATATTTATTTTTCTTGTTGTTGGATGGTTCCTCAGCAGACAGACTTATTGGACAGTTCTCCAAATAACCATTACAACTTTAGCCTCTGCTACCTTAAAAATATATTAACAACATATAAAAAGGATATGGAAAACATCGGAAATGAATCCATATTAAAAGTGTGACTTAAATGTGATTTGGCCATGAAAAAAACTACTACTTTAGATTCTTGACAGGCAAATATTCGCCAACCGACAACTTTCCGAGTGAAGTTGAACTCTCCAGGGGAATTCCCATTGAACAGCAGTACCTATGCAGCCCGCACCCGTAAATCCAAAACACAATCAGATTGTGTTTATTAAATTCACTATTACATGCACGCAGTGCACAATAGTCACACTTTTTGCTTTTTGTGGTGAGCACTGACGTCGACAAAGCCAAATACACATTTTCATTTCAATAAAAAAAACAGTATTTGTCAATTCATACAATGAATTGGGAATTGTGAAAATGTCCAAAAATGTTTTTGGTTTTTTTTCACATTCCAAACCAAAATGGCAGTGGCCCGTGGGGGGGCAAAACATTTCGAACACAATCCGGTCAAATTCAATCAAGTCTTTCCACGGTCTCTCATTGTCTTCCTCACACAAATGAACAAAAATATAGTCCATATAGTATTATATATAAAACGACAAAGGTATGGCACAAAAATACACTTCCTACAGTCCGTGTTGGTGTGAAAGTCTCTGAAAGTCCAGAAGGATCAGCCCGAAGACCCGACACTGAGGGAGCCATTTCGGACCTGGTTACTGAAAGGCAGTTGGCCATTTGGGACCACTTTTGCCGTGATGCCGCTTTTCGACGTGCCAGTGGACGAGAGGTGGGAGTGGTGTGTACACGGCGACGACTGAACTAGGGCGGTGCTCGCGCTGGGCAAGGCGTAAGTGGAGGCTTCAGGGCCCGTGCTCGTGTGCTTCTCAGCATCAGGGTCAGAGGGTCCTTCACCTTCGCGCGGCGTGGTTTGGGTCCCGTCGCTCGGGCAGCTCGTCTTCATCTTCTTGCAGCCCATTCGTACCCGGTATTTCAGCGGCAACGGCCCGTTCTGAAACGCGTGCAGAGGTCACCGAGAGTTGACATTTACAGGTTACCATGTGTTTCCTCAGATGAGCCTAAGCAGGTTTAAGAATGACATCTGACCCCCCCCCCCCCCCAAAAAAAGGTATTTAGAAATAAACGTGTAATTTAATAAAAAATCATCTGAAGTGATCACTTTGCCAGAAGCCAATTAATGACTGGAACCACTGTTAATTAATGCTATATTTAGATATACTAGCCCTTTATAAATAAGCAGAGCATTTTGTTTCAGTGTTACCCTTCTCCAGGTGTAGATGTATGCAATGTCCATTAATGTGTAGTAATCCTTTAATGGTTCGTCTTCATACATAACTTCTATCTGTAAGCAACACAGAGAGAAAGACGATATGTGAGTCCAACTAATCAGTCCTTAATTTTTTTTTTAAATCCAAAGGTAATTCTAAATTGAACGAATCTACATTTTCACTAAAATAGCAAAACATTTCAGACAGTTTATATTTTTTTACAGAATTTGAAATGATTACATTAATAATGTGATTAAATGTGATTGGTCACCTGATAGGTGCATGGAATATCCATTTTACTTCGAAGGAATTTCCTTAGATGCATTATCGTCATAGCTGCCGGACATTGCAAGTATCGCTTGTCAATCATCTAGAAAAAAAGATATGTGGATTTAGATTAGTATCCAGACTCAAGCGTGTTTCGTTGATTATTATTTAATTTTTTTAATCACCTCTTTCGCCATATCTTCGTCATTCTCCTTTACTACCCTAAGAAAAGTAACATACGCAATTATGAGTAGAGAAATAATTGACAAGCATTCTGGGTGGGGCAGCATTTTTCAAGTCTTAGGCGGTTTGAACAAAAGCCTTACTTGCTCTGATTAAAAAATTCTATGGACAGGCTGATGATCTCATCATCTGTAATAATTGTCTTCTCTTCATCTGCCACCTCCCCTCGCTCCTCATTGGATACATTTCCAGCTACCAAACATAAAAAAAAAATGAAAACCATGTTTCAAGTGAACCAACACTTGAGCAGAGCAACAGAGCAAGGAGCAATGATATCTTCAACATGTTTCGCCATTCAACAACAGATTTACCGTCAAGAGAGGGATGTGCAGCATAAAAATCCCGTCTTCGTTTCATTTCATCTGTAAAGAAAGTAGTGTAATGCATTACGGTGGAGTTGAGTAGTTATGGAACCATCTAAACGGATGATCGTGAAAATGTACTGACCTTTGAAAAGTCCTGGTACCAACTTATAAACAATGTCCTGAAGGGTTTTATCGGACCTGAAATATGGTATTTATATGATGATTTTTGCCATTGTAATGATGCACCATTTCTTATATTTTGGAAATGGAAATATTCAATTCAATATGGTCTTCAATGTTTTGAGCTCTAGGTTATCACGTTAACATTCAAACATTCATTAATTTTAAATTAAAGTATAAAATACGAAAAGCCCAACCAATAGGCTACTCACCTAATATTCAAAAGGGGTTTGGTTTTGTGAACTTGGACATCACAAATTGGACAGTATTTGCTGGTCTCAAGGTATCGAACAATGCACATTCTACAGACTGAAAACATAAGAATCAGAACAATTTCATCACCACCACATAGCTTACATCAAGCCAAATAAGTCATTAAAAATAAGCATTGATTGCGATTAGCTTACTCAGGTTAAGCAATAAAAAAAAAATGCCCATTTGTAAATGTTCCGAAAAACAATGTCCAAATGAAACTACTTTTGAATCCAGGTGCAACCCTGTAAAACGCGTCATGTAAGGAATTGGTTCTACCTGACACCAAAAAGGTTGTTCAAATGTTTCTCCAACAAGGACAACCAAATAACCATATATTGAAACTTTGTGTATGACATTCAACCGATAACTTACATGAGTGTAAACACTCCACGATGGTGGTTGCGTCGATGAAATAGCCACCGCACAAGACGCACATCAAATGTGGATTGAGTTCAGTAATCTTGATACTTGTTGTCCTGTGCATCGTCAAAAAAGGGTCAAATCCTATTCGAAAGCAGAAATTAATAAACGTTTAGTGTTATGCTTCATTGGAAAGAAAAGTGGTGAGATCTGAACGAGCAGTGGTTCGTACGTGATCCCTCGCTGCAGCGTCTTGGATCACTGCTCCGCCACAGAAAATACAAGATATGGTTTCCATATCTATACGGTTCAGATTAGAAAAGCGCGGCAATGTGCTCTGAGAAGTGAAAGCGTCTTCGTTAATGTTTTATTGTACACTGGGCTTCTGTAGGCATACATGCCATGCGAGCCTAGGCCACATCATTCCGCTGAGTTCATGTTAAACCGAAAAACAAAAACCACTTCCAATACCTCAAGTATTTACGTAAGCTAGGTTTTGTTACATAAGAGCAGTCTATTCGCTATTCGTGGTTGTCATGAAAATCCAGACATTTTCTTCTCCAGCTTCCAGTTCGATTTAAAGGAGGATTTGTTGTCATCCCGCTTAGACATGGACCTGACAGCTTCTGATATTCCGCACAATGTGCTTTCCGTCCGACTTCCTCAACAACTGGTCCGGAACCCAGCAGCAGTCCCACAATGTTATAAGCCCATTTAGTCTGACGCCTTCGTGACGCAGCAAACTTAACAGCAATTCCCAGCCATTTTGCGCCCATATAGACCACAGCAAAATCCATTAAAAAAACGAATCGGTAAAATAACCAGATTCTCAAGTTGTCCGTTATATTAGGCTATTGGTAGATATATTACTGGCATATAGCCTATCAATATGATAACTGGTTTAAGAGACCAGTATGGAGTGAGAGAGAACGGTCACTCATCAGCTGCGTTTTGCATACTAGGACCGACTTTGGGAACGAAACGATTTACAGAGGAGAGTATTCACTATTTATTGAAACACAAAACGCTCACTCAGCACAAAACGCTCACTCAGCACAAGTAGCCCCTCTTCCTTTTCCACGACGTCATTTTCGATAGGAAAGGCGCACTGTCTAGTTCTTTCCATTATCAATACTTATTTACTGACGCCTTAGTAAACTATCGCCAAATTATTTGAAGTTGGCCTAATTCGCTCACAAAGATTCCCACGTGATTGACAGCCCTCGCTTTCAGCCTTACACTCTAATAGTGCAGTTTGGAAAGTCGTCAGATGCGTGTAAATTATACAATTCCTCTGATGTCTCTGATGTTCAGGATCCGCTGGCTGTTTTACCTGTGATGTGCGGTGTGTGTGTGTGTGTGTGTGTGTGTGTGTGTGTGTGTGGGTGTGTACTGTATGTTATCCTTTCAATATATGGTTACGCCAAATGAAAATGTCCATTATGAAGACACAGATGTTCTAATTATGTTTAATCGAGACCACACAGAGGCTATGTGTACTGCAATGAGATAATAGTTGGGCTAGGAGAGGTAGTTCAACCCACTCTCTTCCCTTTGCGTACATATAACACGGGTTTACACATCACAATTTCGTGGTATGCATACGCCAAATTACTTTTTTGCGTGCAGTTCAGACGCGATCTCCTCCAAAGTTTTACCTTTACCCTTTTACGTTCTTTCAGGAAAAAGGTTAATCTACAGCTTTTAAAAAAGATTAGTCACTCTTTGGGAAATCCGTGCCTCGATGATGGTGACGTCAAATAGGTTTCAGTTAGTGCGTGTCAATGAAACGATTTTATTGGCCACCATTATTATTAATGGGAGGAGATCGCGTCTCAACTGCACGCAAAAAATGACTTTGGCGTATGCATAGCACGACATTGTGTGAACCCGTGTTATATGTACGCAAAAGGAAGAGAGTGGGTTGCAGGAAAGCATGCCAAATAAGTACTTATAATGTAGGAAGGCTGCTTAACAAAATTATTCCAAAGAATATCCAGGACAAAATAAATCAATAAATATAATTTTCCAAAAGTTGTCAATATGATCTCTCGCGCCAGGTAAATTCCAACCCAGGATCCGCAGAAATGCAGTCCAGTAGTAAGCTATTTGGCCTGGGAATACAAAACCCCAGGCTTGATCTGATAAGACAAATCGCAATTGCCATTCATGAGGCTTTTATGGATCGATTCTAACAGTAGCCTGAGACAAATTAACATTCCAAAAAAAATTGACGTACATGGGTAAGCTTAACGACCACATATGAATGTTAATGTGAATATTTATCCAACCGGACTTGCCACAGATCAAGTAGTAATTATATTGTATAGATTCAGGCAACAAATTGGCAACGGGATTTACACATATCTAAACGAATCGCTGAATGAGCTCAAAATAAAACTAAAAAGCTAGTCCTAACCGTTTATTTAACTTTGGCTTGAAGCATCTACCAATCAGCTGAGCATTATGTTAATTTATTGAAAAGTCCTTATCGCCAATGTCCACAGAGCAATCCGTGGAAAAATCGAAAATTTCGAATGGTAGACGACACAAAGCACGGAGCACACTCGAAAACTCCGAGCACCTAAACTGGTGACCAAATATATTAATCATAGGTCATGCGGTTTAAGTACAGCATTATGACAAATGTTCACGCCGGCGGTGTGAAGACGAAACCAACTAAATCTAATGTGTCTCACACATATTCATTGTTCAACTAAACGGAATAGCTCAGCCCATCTTTTCAACCGAAAGTGAGAACAAGAAAGCCATATTCGAGTGAAAACGTATTTGCAATTGGCGTTTGACACATCCATCACAGACCCCCCACCTGTCAAGAAACCCGAACATCGCGTTATGCATCTCCGGATGTGTCAATTATAATGCTTCTCGAAACCACGGTTTACAGTGACCAGAGGAGCTCTACTTCCATTGTTTGTCATTAAATGTGTTATTGAACTGCGCATGCCATTAACTGCCATTGCTTACATTTACAAAATCTAAACTGTAGTTGTAAACGAAGGAAATGATCATCAACCACCAACTTGTGCAAATGAAGGATATCTTTCTTGAATGTAGGGTACACAACGCAACCACAGAGTTGATCTGGATATAATTGACCTTCATAATTTGCAATAGTTATTCCAAAGCTTGTTTCAGACAAGTTGTAAGCCAATCACATTTAAAGAAAAAAAAAATATATATATCACATTTCTGGCTGACGAATCGAAGAAAATTGAAAAACAATAACCCGTTTGGAGGAAATGTGTAACCGAAAGAATTAATACGACGTATTAATCATTTCAAAAGATAGATTCATGCTATGTTATCCAGGAGCTTCAATCTATTGTCATCACACAAACGATAGTCATCAACCTTATGGATTCATGAAATTAAGGTTGATCAGTTAAAGTAGCCTAGCCTAAAATCATTTAGTTTATCCGAATGATAAAGACATGATCTTGGTCAAGCCTATCTAAAAAGATAAAGAAAGCTTTTATGCTTGGTAACATAATATTTTTAACCATTGCATTTAATTTTCTTACGAAATAATATAGTTATTCAATTTCAAATTAGATTCGGGAGGTGCTCTGAATATAGACTAACGAAGACATGTAAACCTAATCACACTACACACATTTCAAAATGATTTAAAATGTTCACCACCACACATCAGTTGCAAAGGTCGAGTCTAGCCTTCTCGTGCTTGCAAAACAGAAACCAAATAAATACATTGATACTACCAATCTTGAAGGGTAGGCTATATCCAAATCGCATTGTTAATGGACGGAATTGTTAATCCAACATCTCAACTCAGATATTCTACCTATACTAACATCAAATGCTCCAAATCGATCAACCAACTATCCCTAAAATCTTAGTGATTGAATAGCCTATTCTTGGGACAAAACCTGATGAACAGCATCGGAGTGTGAGAATACAAATCTCTGCTCATAAACCAACCGAATTGATAGAAATGGAATCTGGCATATTTGAACGATTTACTGTCTAAATATACTCGTGATAATGCTCATTTGTTTTTTCAAAAAAAGAAAAGTCCGGTCAACAACATTTCTACAAAGCAGGCTAGGACTACGTAAGCCGACCTTGTTCCAAGATTGCCGCTGGTTCCATCCGGACACCACACCAGAGGAAAAGCGCTAATAAATCAGTTATCAGGGATTAAAGGTAGCACACCTCCTTCAGGTATGGTAAATCAAAAACATGAAGTGGCTTCGGCATTCAAGGACCAGGGTTGTGTATCTCTGG
This sequence comes from Esox lucius, assembly GCF_011004845.1. NCBI lineage: Eukaryota > Metazoa > Chordata > Actinopteri > Esociformes > Esocidae > Esox > Esox lucius. The sequence continues at coordinate 31,305,311 of NC_047571.1, forward strand.
TCTATGATATAGTCTGTAGCTTCCAAAGCCAAGTTCATTTTCAGCGATTGACAGAATTAAAACGCTTATTATAAAATACACGCACAGTTTGAAAGACTGTTTAGTCATATTTAGTACAACTTTCAATAAACAGCCAAATGAGCCTGTTGAGGAGAACTGATTCAAAATCCGCTTGGTATGATGCCAACTTGGATGCTTCTGTGCATATCTGTTTACATTGGCTGCTATGAACAAATTAGATACAGTTTAATTTATCTAAATTATATGCCACGCGAAATATCACAAACATATAGTCTAACCATTGAGATAATATAACATTCTACAATGTTGTGCGCTTTGAGTGACCGTGTTGCGCACTGACGATGTTTACGATTCATCAGACAGCCCGCACTAGTCTTGGATTTGCAAAGCTATACAATTTACAATATACATTTATATTATTTAATGTTACGACTACAAGTTCCGTACATACATACCTAATCGATTATATTCCGAAGGTCTGAGCGTTTTTGAATCAATCTGATGGACAATGAAAGTTAGAAGTCGATCAGAAAAAAATGAATGCTACCCAAGCGGCCATCTTGGAACGAGCTACAAATGCAGTTCAATGGCAGTCGCAAAAACGCAGCGCGGATTAAATTTTCAACAGCTAGGAAAATAACCTAATAAGCGAAGAGACAGGAATTCTACGCAGATTTTGAAAAATGCCGGCCCAAATAGGTTGTTCGGTGCGTAAGCCTACGAAACAGTAGCCTATGCATAGAGCAATAGCGCAACACTTGACTGTTCCCAAAATGGCTTGCAGGCTAGTTCGACCGCCCCGCTATATCACGTGATCTCATTCCTCAAGGGTTGGTGAACCAAGAGATAGAGTAAACTGTTCAAACTTTCATGTGTTTATGCGGACACATTTCATGCAATGGCTGGGATCTTAAGTCCACAAATAGTTGTAGGTTTTGACCGCACCACCACCCTAATTTACGCAGGCTAATGGTTTAAGATTTGCCCTCTTCCCTAATAACACCCCCAAAACAGTAGCTTATTATTTTATTCTGTTACAAAATGTTTTAGTTGTGTTCAATAGGCTATATATCTTAATTCTAACACTAGGGTAATTTTTTGTCTTATTTCCGAAATATCAAATTATAGCCATTTAACAAAATCAACATCACTAAGAGCGTACACTAAAACAGTTGATCCATACTCCTTTGAACAGCCCTCGTTTTCTCAACTTTAGAGGCCAAATCATTGTTCTACTGATTAATTGTCCCACTAATGATTAGTGTTGGGTGAACGTAACATACAGAGGAACAGCCATGCCACAGTTTAATTTTGAATAGCCTAATTACAGTAGGCTACCAGGTTTTTATATGAGCCGCTTCTAATAGGCTATAGGCTACATTTGCGGAATTCCCCGATTAACAGTAGAATTCGCATAATATTATTCGAATGGGTTAATGTTCATAAAAGCATTCGCCATACAGTGCTAGTTAACCCAGCTCTATAATTCATTTGTAGGCCTGCAGTAGACTACATAGCCTCGGATCAGGACGAAATAAAAATAAAATGTAATCGTTCCTACTAACATGTCCCTGTACATGTTTGTAACCGTTTTACAAGCTTACACCAATGTATTAACTGCTGGCTCCGGCACTCCATGCATTCTTAAAATCATACAGATATAAATCAATTACACAGATAAAGCAAGTGCGGATAAAAAAAAAAACAACCGTCCTCAATATTATATCCTTTTGATGTGTCAATGGTATCTTTCTTGGCAAACCCCTCCCCCAGAAACAACCACTAAAGGCCATACATTTTAATTGGTCCCAAATAACATTATGCATACCTTTCAATAGTCGCCTGCCTAGTGTGAATTTATTTCTCAAAATGATGAGCGCATATAACTGGTTCACTTTAGCCTGTCGCTACGGGCCGCTCGCCCACTAGTTGAATTCCCTCCACAATAACTGGTCCCAGTGCTGATGAAGACAACAGCGCATCTGGACATCAATATTGCTAATGATCACCACATGCGCTATTTAGCTGACACAGATGCTATTCCTTTCATGTACGTTTTTTTTGTTAGGGATGGGCTCATTAAACATGACTTGCATGAATGATAGATCCACCACAGATTAACCTTATAGTAACAACAGCGTATATAAACTTATGTCAAACACGTTTTTTGCCAGAGTCAACTAGCATTTCCATTTTTTATTTAAAAAAAATTCAGTCTTGTAATTAAATGTCTTGCGTCATCTCCTAATACATGCAATACTGTAGGTCTGAATTTTAGCCTTATATGAAATAGGCCACATTACTTTCATGGTAGTTAAACCAGTTTTAATTAACCCACGTTTGCAAATAGAAATGGAATACCAGTAAAAAAAAATGTTAAACAAAGTTTACGTTGGAGTAAATTTACATTTTGACAAACTGTTTAATTGAATCAACAATACAATCATTACTGTTATTTTATAAAGCCTTTTATACATCAGCCGCCACAAAGTCCTTATAAGCGTTTCCAGGGTGAAACATTAAATAGTGCGTGGCTAGGAAAAACTCCCTAGAAAAAACCTACACATACTTATTCCAGGGTGTTTTGCTCTAATTAGTTCATACTTCCATTTCACTTTAAACATGGTATTTTAGTGTTATTTTTTAAATACCAGTGCAGCCATCTTTCATTAGCAATTTAAATGAAAAAAACAAAATGTATTTGGGTTTATTAACGTCTTAATTAGCATGCTGGGTAATTCAATATTTTCATGCAAGCACCATATCCACCATATTTGTTATTTCAAATAACCTTACCTATCCAGCAGCTGGGTTGCACCATGCAATATAAGTTCTTCGAGGCCCCATAGCAACGCTTTTTGCATGAATACAATTTCAACAGGTCAACAGCAGGGGCCGCCCTTGTCCACCGTTTAACTTCATAATGTTGTTATAAACGAACACCTGAGGAATGTTTATTCGTCACATTGACTAAAGAATGTTAGATGTTTCCACTAGCCAATGCCTGCATACATTTTAGTGTTTATTTTGAATGCTATTATGATAATGTGAAAAAAGTTCCTGTGATTAGCTTATATATTTTAAACAAACATTGTTTTTAAACACATTTTCAGAAATATTTAAACTGAAATTGAAAATGTTAATATAAATAAAATGTAGTACTTTGGTGTTATTTTGTATTTTCTTTATTACTGTTATACCATTCCGCATCTATGATAGAGACATGTGAGCTATGAATAGGTACCTAGCAATGTTTTCTACATTTTTGTCTGCCACTGTGCCAAATTCCTGTATGCTGAGTGCAACCTTGAATTGCACAGAAATATCTGCATTATTGTGAACACTCAGGGTGTACTTACATTTAACTTACATTTTGAATAGTTGTCTAGCTGGCTACTGTGGCTATTTGATAATGTGGACTTAACATAAAAATCAGCAATTTGCTGCAAATTAATTACAAATATAAAATCAATGATTGCCAGAAGACATGTGGGAGACTCTGAGACCAGGTAGAAGAAGATTGTATGGACTGTGGAGACCAGAATAGTGCTTTTTGGCCTCAACGCAAAGCACAATATTTTGTGCAAGCTTAACACATCATCCTGGGAACACTATCTCAACCATGAAGCTTGGTGGTAGGAGCATCATGCTTTGGGGATGCTTCTTTGCGTCAGGGCCCAGAAAGCATGTGAAGAATGAGGGACAAATGGATGCTGCAAAGTAGAGAGAAATACTTGAAAAAAACCTGCTCAAGTTTGCAATAGACCTGGGACTTGGGAGAAGATTCCTTTCCAGCATGACAATGAACCCAAACATACAGACAAAGCCACGCTGGAAGAATGAAGAAGAATGGGCAAATATTTCTGTATCCAGATGTGGAAAAACTGACAGAGACTTATACAAATAGACTCATGGCTTTATTTGCTGCCAGATGTGTCTCATCCAAATATTGACTAAAGCGAATAAATACTTATGCAATCAGTTATTGTCTGTGTTATATTTGCACTTCATTTAAAACAATTAGCAGATAAAACTCCTGAGGGCCAGTGTACATGGGTCGAGTCTGTTGCTCCAGCTTTGGCTGATCCAAGTCAGCTGCCACGTTTCCTGAGCTGAGGAATCATCAAACACCTAATTTAACTGGTCTACTGAGAGTCTCCAGCTGAATCGCACCTTCATGTGGCAGCTGTGTTCCTGCATTTTTCCTGTAGCAGACAAGGGAGGATTTGTCAGTTTGTCTTCCCGTTGGTCTCTAGCTGCCATTCTAGTTTCTTACAGTAAGCGAACTATGCTCCCAATGGCATACCTGTGCTATATACATCATCCAGGTAAAATGCTCATTCACAAAATAAACCGATAAGGAATGCCAGGCGATTGGCTGGAACAGATTGCTGGGACAATATTAGCTGGAATTGCGTTGGAGCTGGTGTTAGGGTACCACTGTGATTGGCTTTTGGTGTTAGGGTACCACTCTGATCGGTTGTTGGTGTTAGAGTGTCACTGATGGTTGGTAGAACAAACCATGTCTCATCTCATCTTCATCCGTTTTATCCGTATTGGGTCGCGGGGGCGGCAGCTCCAGCAGGGGACCCCAAACTTCCCTTTCCCGAGCCACATTTGCCAGCTCTGACTGGGGGATCCCGAGGCGTTCCCAGGCCAGTGTCGAAACATAATCTCTCCACCTGGTCCCTGAGGGAGAAGCCAGCCACCCTTCTGAGAAAACCCATTTCAGCCGCTTGTACTCTCGATCTTGTTCTTTCGGTCATGACCCAGCCTTCATGACCATAGGTGAGGGTAGGAAGGAAAATTTACTGGTATATCGAGAGCTTTGCCTTCCGGCTCAGCTCTCTTTTCGTCACAATGGTGCGGTAAAGCGAATGCAAGAACAAACCATGTTTACAGAAAAAGATTGAATCGTAACACTGTATAGAAAAAAACAGCAAAGAGAAAAAACATGAATCCCTTCATCCATGCAATTCTTCTGTTTAATAACTCAGTAACTTTCTCGATAGTACTGAATACTAAGATTGGCTGACAGATCGTTTTATTAGCCAACCAAATGGGACCCCCAGGCCAGGGCCCGGGACAACATCCCCAATTATCTCTCCCCACGAGATGGGGCTTGGCATGCTGTTTCTCTCAGCTTCATCCACAACCCTTCCTGTATACTGTGGAAAGCCAGCACCATCACCAAGGTTATGTCGCTTCTTCACGCTCAGCTTCTTCAGAAGACCTTGAACCTCAACCAGTTCCCCCCGGGTAATCAATTCTAACTGTTCAACTGGAATTTGGATGAAACATAGAAAACCAGTCGCTGACACTGAGATAATTGTCTAAGGTAATTCACTGAAACTGTTGTTTGGAAACGAAACCTGTACAGAAGTCTTTGACACTCAAGGTGTTGTTCATCCCAGGTGATGAATTGCAACTGTAGGTCTGTAACTAAGTTGAGATGTGTTCCTTCTCTCCTCACACATTCTTCGATTGTGTGTATAGGGAGCAGTGCCAGTGAGATGATGAGATTATGTAGCCTTAAGTTCTCTCTCTCATAGTGTAAACAAGCCCCTAGCCTGCTGCCCACACCGCTGCTCTGTCCACACCGCTGCCCTGCCAATACCGCTGCCCTGCCCACACCGCTGCCCTGCCCACAGCGCTGCCCTGCCCACAGCGCTGCCCCGCCCACACCGCTGCCCTGCCAACACTGCTGCCCTGCCCACAGCGCTGCTCTGTCCACAGTGCTGCCCTGCCCACACCGCTGCCCTGCCCACACCGCTGCCCTGCCCACAGCGCTGCTCTGTCCACACCGCTGCCCTGCCAACACTGCTGCCCTGCCCACAGCGCTGCTCTGTCCACACTGTTGCCCTGCCAAAACTTCTGCCCTGCCCACACCGCTGCTCTGCCCACACCGCTGCTCTGTCCACACCGCTGCTCTGCCCACACCGCTGCTCTGTCCACACCGCTGCTCTGCCCACAGCGCTGCCCTGCCAACACTGCTGCCCTGCCCACACCGCTGCTCTGCCCCTGCGACGCAGCAGGGAGGAAATAAGGAAGGAGAAGAAAGGTGGAGAGGCCGCCAAAGCTGCGACGACACGCATGCATCGCTCCCAAACCGCCATCGGAAGGCCGCTCCAGATACTATGCAAGGCACCCTTGAAGAGCAGTTTGTTTTCTCCAAAATCTCCTCTGTTCATCTTAATAAAATGGCTTCAAGGGCCCTGAACACTTGTCCGGTGTCCATTGCCCGTGTTACCCATGCCCAGTGGTGTCATTAGGCCTGGGCATCCAGGCTATAGCCTCTGAATGTTTTTGAATAGAACTTTTTTTTTGTATCCACATTTTGTATTATTTGTGTTGTGTTGTTGTTCGGGTGCCACTCCAGAAAATGTCACCAGAGGGCAGCACTAAACTAGGTTTTTCCTTTGGATTAAGGCCTGAACTTTTGTTAAAAGGCAGGAGCATTCGTTGGTAAGGGTGAAAACTAATCGTGTTTGCTGAGTAAGTGAAAGTCATTGTAAACATGACATGCCTTGCAATTGTCTTTAAAAAAAAAATAATTTAAGAGCAGGCCATATTTTAACATTATCCTTTAGTTCAACTGTTTTCCCACCTGTGCTAATTAAAAAGGTTTTTTTGGGATATATTTTTGGATTTTCTTGACTTATTTTAGTTCATTATAGGAAAGGTAAGTTAAAATAACGTTCCTTTGTCATAATTCACATAAAGGAACATGAAGCTATACTACCAAAAAAGGTGAGAATGTATGGGCTCGCTTCTATAAGATTTGCTGGAAAAAAGCTTTTGCTCAATTATTTCAAGTTAAAGGTCAAAATAACAACAGCAACATCAGCGCGAACCAACTTTATTACTATGTCCTGCAACCTGTAGTTTCTTATAGCGCACTGCTAAAAGAATAGCTGTAATCATCCGCTAAAGAAGTGGCTCCCAACCTTTTTTGAGTTACAGTACCCCCAAAAAGATTTGGCACTGCTTGTAGTACCCTTGATGTACCCCCTTGTGTTAATTTCACTAGTAAGGCCTATGGTGTCATGAGTGTTTTCAAGTAGTCCCTGTGGAGAGGCCAAGTACCCAGAGGGGTCCTAGTACCCCTGATTGGGAACCACAGCGTTAAAGGCTACTTTGTTCATGTATGTTTATTCATTTTATTCTTTATTCTGGCGTTTAATCTTCAGCCACCTAGGTATACGGTCAACTCAAGATGTTTTGGCACCTTTAATGAACCTGAATGAATGTGATTGTACAAACAATAAGTAATGTTCTGGGTTGAAACATATGGAGAAGCGGTATACGTTTATTTCAACACAATAAATTACAATAGTTTCTGAAAGACATAGGTTTCAAAAATGTTCACACCTCTACAATCAATATTTTGTGAAACCTCCCTTGGAGTGGATGATTGCACTGGGCTTCGTCCTGTAAATTTTGGTTTGCACACGCTTTTGGGGGGATCTCCATAGAGCATGCTTTTCAAGATTCTTGATAGTCTTAGGTTTGCGCTTGGTGACTGCCCTCTTCAATTTGGACCACAGGTTTCCCACTGGATTTAAGTCCAGAGACTGAGTTGGCCATTGTAAAAGATTGATTTTCTGGTCCCACAATTATGTTTGGGTCCATTGTCTTGTTGAAAGGCCCGGCCACAGCCAAGTCTCTATCTCCTGGCAGAGGCAACCAGGTTGTGGGCTTGAATATCCTGTTATTCAGTGGAAGTCATTATACCAACAATCTTAACAAGAGCCCCTGGACCGCTTTCAGAGTAAAAGCCCCAAAGCATCCACCAACACACTTTACTGAGAGTATCAGGTGCTTATCCTTGTATGCAGTTTCCTTTAATCTCGAAACATGCTGATGATGTCCATGGCCAAAATTTACATTTTTGTCTCATCTGACCTCAACACACGATTTCAACTGTAGTTCCAATTCGTGATCTTCTTTCTTGCAACCCATTCAAAGACCACTGTTGAGATGGAGGTGGCGTCTAACATTTGATCTTTTAGATTTGATGACTCCAAGTTTCCACTAGGCTGTGCAGTTCGGAAACTGTGATCCTTGGATTCCTGCCTCCCTCAACCTCTTCCTCACCATGTGTGGGGTCAATATGCCCGTGTCCTCCTCACCATGTGTGGGGTCAATATGCCCGTGTCCTCCTCACCATGTGGGGGGTCAATATGCCCGTGTCCTCCTCACCATGTGGGGTCAATATGCCCGTGTCCTCCTCACCATGTGGGGTCAATATGCCCGTGTCCTCCTCACCATGTGTGGGGTCAATATGCCCGTGTCCTCCTCACCATGTGTGGGGTCAATATGCCTGTGTCTTTCTCACCATGTGGGGTCAATATGCCTGTGTCCTCCTCACCATGTGGGGTCAATATGCCCGTGTCCTCCTCACCATGTGGGGTCAATATGCCCGTGTCCTCCTCACCATGTGTGGGGTCAATATGCCTGTGTCTTTCTCACCATGTGGGGTCAATATGCCTGTGTCCTCCTCACCATGTGGGGTCAATATGCCCGTGTCCTCCTCACCATGTGGGGTCAATATGCCCGTGTTCTCTTCTTTCCCCGACTGTGTTTAGTGGAATTTTCAACTGTTTATGTCTTTTTTACATCCTTCACCTGATCTGTGGAGGTCAACAATCGTCTGTCTCCATTCAGCTGAAAGCTCTTTGGTTCTTTTCATGTTGATGGATGACAAAGGGATTTTTCATGTGTGTAACCTAATATTTATACCCCAGGGAAACAGGCACAGGTGAAAGGCATGAATACATTTCCTGGAGATTGATGCCAACTAAAAAGAAAGTGTTGAAGTGTAAACAGGAGTGCTTCAGGTATTCCATTGTTGTCAAACTACCACAGGTACTCTTTTTAAAAAGCCTTCATTGTGTTGGTTTCATCTCCTACACCTGCTAGAGGCCCTTGTTACTGGCTGTCTCCAAAATTTGCTGGAGGCCTCACAAGCTGTGTTATTCCTCCACCTGTATGCAGTTGTGCTCATAAGTTTGCATACCCTGGCAGAAATTGTGATATTTTGGCATTGATTTTTAAAATATGACTGATCATGTATTTTATTTAAGGTTAGTGATCATATGAATCCATTTATTATCACATAGTTGTTTGGCTGCTTTTTAAATCATAATTATAACAGAAATCACCCAAATGGCCCTGATAAAAAGTTTACATACCCTTGAATGTTTGGCCTTGCTACAGAAAGACAGGTGAAAATGGCAATTAAAGTAAAATTTCCCACACCTGTGGCTATTTAAATTGCATTTAGTGTCTGTGAATAAATAGTAAATTAGTTTATTAGCCCTCACGTGGAGCAGGCTAGATACTGAGCCATGGGGAGCTAAAAAGAAATGTCAAACGACCTGTGTAACAAAGGTACCAAGAAAGATTTCAGCCAATACCACTCATGAGAATTGTTCGGGTTACAAAGAAAAACCCCACATGTAACCTCAGGAGAAATACAGTCTGCTCTGGAAAAAGACGGTGTGGTTGTTTCAAGCAGAACAATTCGATGATACTTGAACAAAAATGAGCTGCATGGTCGAGTTGCCACAAAAAAGCTTGGTTACAATATGCCCGACAACATCTTGACATGGCTCACATGCTTCTGGCACACTGAAATTTAGTGTGACAAGACTAAAATAGAGCTTTATGGTCACAACCACAAGCATTATGTTTGGAGAGGGTTCAACAAGGCCTGTTGTGAACAGATGTTTTGGGGATGTGTGAGCCCTAAAACCACGGGAACATTGTGAAAATTGATGGCAAGACGAATGCAGCATGTTATCAGAAATTACTGGCAGACAATTTGCATTCTTCTGCACGAAAGCTGCGCATGGGACGCTCTTGGACTTTCCAGCACAACAATGACCCTAAGCACAAGGCCAAGTTGACCCTCCAGTTGTTACAGCAGAAAAAGGTGAAGGTTCTGGAGTGGCCATCACAGTCTCCTGACCTTAATATCATCGAGCCACTCTGGGGAGATCTCAAACATGCGGTTCAGATACAACCAAAGGCTTTGCATCCCCTGGAAGCATTTGGCCAAGACAAATGGACATTTACACCACCTGCAAGAATTTGTGGCCCCATAGACAGCTATTACAAAAGACTGCACGCTGTCATTGATGCTAAACCGAAAAATACCCTGTATTAAGAACTAAGGGTATGCAGACTTTTGAACAGGGGTCAGTAAATTTTTTTCTTTGTTTTCATGTTTTGTTTTATGATTGTGCCATTCTGTTATGACCTACAGTTGAATGTGAATCCCATAAGAAATAAAAGACGTGTTTTGACTGCTCACTCATGTTTCCTTTACATATGGTACATATATTACCAATTATCCAAGGGTATGCAAGCTTTTGAGCACAATCCCTGATGCCACAATGGAATTCATCCCTGATGCCACAATGGAATTCACACATAGAATTTTCAGCCTTTCTGTGCTGATTGCAATAAGGGTCTTTAAATATTTTTTTATGTCAGTCAAGGTTAGTAATTAGAGGACGTAATTATATTGCCTTAATCATGTTCTGCTCACCTACTTACGGTTCAGCTTGTATTTGCCTACGTGTGCTCAGCCCAACCACTATTGACAGATGGTTCACTGACGCTTTCCCGAAAGTACTTGAATTCTAAATTTTTAACCACACAAGGCTTTAACAATTTCACAGATTGGGACGTATTTATGGACAACAATGTCAACATACACAATTGTACGCGACAAACCTGTGTATGCTGAACCGACTCTGCCAAACTCGACCAAATTTGACCCGACAAAACCCCTTAAATGGGCTCCCCTGTGTTAAATACTCCACTCCAACTGAGAATGAAGGCACAATTAATCTTCATTAGGATTGTTTTATTTGGTCAACTACATTTTAAGACAGGAAGCCACAGGGGAGGGGTTAAAGAGCTGCCTGTGGCTCAAGAGCCATGAGTAGCAGACCCCCGTCCAACTACATCTCTGAAAAGCCTTGTGCTTTGGAACTGTTCGCTGGGCAAATGGCATGTTAGGGCCCACGTAACAGGATGTCCATCTTTAGAGTAATCATGTAACAGCACAGGAAGAAATACAACGGGCTGGGTAAAACCCATCTTGGGCTTTTGTGGCTTCGTTTTGCCCAACCTCCAGTTCATTCAAATTTGATTGTTTCCTTCCCCTCCCAAATTCTCGATGTTAGCTGAATGCTTTCGGAATGACATGGTGGGTTTGTTGAGTGTGTTTTTTTCCCCTTTCTGAGAGTTTAACTGTGTTGTCTCTTGATGTGTCTGCAGAGTTAAAGATGACGCAATTAGCAAAATATTTGTCTTAAATCTCCCATTTTGAGCTGAATGCGTGATATGTCGTTTATATGTGTATAATATATAAGTAGATTCACCATCATACCTCAGTTAGCCATGAAACCGAAACTTTGAAAGAGAGTGGTTATGACGACACGGGACGCAAACAGGCACATACAGTTGCGCTCAAAAGTTTGCATACCCTTGGAGAATTGATAAAATACATAATCAGAAAAAATTATGAGACCACTGCACCTTTTTCTTTCCTTTCCTTAAAAGTTGAAAAGGAAAGTTTTGTGAGGCGTGTCAAGGTGTTGTCAGGTATATTGTAATCAGCTTTTTTGTGGCTTTGGTGCAGTAAAGGCTTCTTTCTTGCAACTCGACCACACAGCTCATTTTTGTTCAAGTAACATTGCATTGTGCTCCTTGAAACAACCACACTGTCTTTTCCCAGAGCAGCATGTATTTCTCCTGAGGATACCTATGGGTTATTCTTTGTATCCCGAATAAATCTTCTGACAGTTTTGGCTGAAATCTTTCTTGGTCTACCTGACCTTGGCTTGGTGTCAAGAGATCCCTGAATTTTCCGTTTGTTAAAAACGGATTAAACAGTACTGACTGGCATTTGCAAGGCTTTGGATATCTTATTATATCCTTTTCCATCTTAATAATTTTCCGCTACCTTGTTACGCAGGTCTTTTGATAGTTCTTTTCCTGCTCCCCATGGCTCAGTATCTAGTCTGCTCAGTGAATCCATGTAAGAGCTAACAAACTCATTGACTATTTATACACAGACACTAATTGTAATTTCAAAAGCCAAAGATGTGGGAAATTCACCTTTAATTGCCATTTTCACCTGTGTGTGTCACCTTGTGTGTCTGTAACAAGGCCAAACATTCAATGGTATGTAAACTTTTGATCAGGGCCATTTGGGTGATTTCTGTTTTAATTATGATTTAAAATGAAACCAAACAACTACGTGATAATAAATGGCTTCACATGATCACTAACCTTAAATAAAATACATTTATTTTGCATGATCAGTCATATTTTCTAAATCAATGCTAAAATGTCACAATTTCTGCCAGGGTATGCAAACTTATGAGCACAACTGTAAATAACATGATGCAGTTTCCGGGGCTCTTTTTGGCGCCACTTTTACAGTGTTTAAATCCTTATTTATATTTCCCCAGGATTAAAAAATTAATACTGAGGAGCAAGGGAGTCAAAATTAAATAAATATATAAATAATTAATAAATTAAACAAGTGAATACATTTTAAGATAATTTGAGAAGTGACACATTATTATGAAACTTTTTCCAGAACTTCACATTTCAAAATAACATTATGACATGTATTTAATGTTAATGTCTTTGTATTTTCCTACAGCTTTTATCATTACTTATAGGTCTGCAAACTATATTATACGTTTGAAGAACACTGCATCAACAAATTAACCACACAGTTAGTGACTTGATGTTGCCGCTGTGCGTGTGTGGACATTCTCTGAAAGTTTGTCCCGTCCTTTCGCCAGGTATTAATTGCTGGTTTCTGTATGGGAAAGCAAATAAGGCTTTCAGAGTGTTTAACCAAAAGTCTTTCCTAAGGTGTGATTAAACACATGCCCTGCTGGAAACAGGAGTGCACCCGTGACATACTGTACAACTTCAGATAAAAAGTTATCCCACTATTTTATGGTACACCTGTTTTGAAGAAATGTTCAACATCTCACTGAGTGTGTCGTGATTTTTAACAATGCAGTCAATGGCTGATGCCTTAAAGAGTTGAATTTAATTAATGCGGCACTTACTACTTACTGTAATGTGGCGCTGTAATAAAGCATTACTTACTGTAATGTCGCGCTGTATTAAAGCATCCACTAAATGACATGACACGTTATTGGGGTGTTCAGCATCCAAAGGCCTTGGGACTCCAGCTGTGCTGGCTCTAGCCCTTTGCGGGCCCCTAGCAAAAAGTATTTGGGGCCCCAATCTTCCCTATCGGCCTGGACTCCAGGAGATAACTCATCAACCATGCATGTGTAAACCATTGTGTAAACCATGTGTGAACTAATGAGTTCCATCATTCTACCCAAAGTGTGGGATTCATTTACAGGAATGTTCCTGGGAGGATGTTTGTTAACTTTACACACAGACATGACCTTGAGTACACAATGCGCCAGATGGTGGAATAAGGGGACTTTCGGGTAACACATAAGAAACATAATTCATGAATTCATTTAATTATTTTTCCATTCAGGTTTTTTTTATTTACCTTGTACTGTGACTTTCTGATGCTTTTTCAAATGGGAGAGTTGTTACATTTAGTCTTGAAGGGTATCCAGTATCTCTTTCACTGATAGTTACACTTAGGTCCGGATATAATTGGACATTGACCATCAGTTTTGTTATTTTGGCTGTTTACCAAAATTCAGCTCCGGAAAACATTAAGAGACCACTGCACCTTTTTATTTCCAGGGATTAAGAGGAACAGAAGCATTCAGTTTGCAGTGGTCTCTTAATTTTAATCCTTCTGTTCCTCACTCAAAACCTTCCTTTTCGACTTTTTTGGAAAAAGGAAAGAAAAAGGTGCAGTGGTCTCTTAATTTTTTTCCAGAACTGTCTATTCCAGTTACCCACAACATGTGGTGAAAGGAGCTCTCAATGCAATTGAAACAGGCCATCCTTGGGCTGCAAAAAAGAAATACATCAGGGATAGTAGGAACATTAGGAGTGGCCAAATCAATGGTTTGGTACATTCTGAGAAAAAAAGAACGCACTGGTGAGCTCTGCAACACAAAATGGCCTGGACGTCCACGGAAGACAAAAGTGTTGGATGAGTGAAGAACACTTTCCAGGAGGTAGCCATATCATTATCCAAGTCTACCTTAAAGAGAAGACTTCACAACACCAAACACAGAGGGTTCACCACAAGGTGCAAACCATTCATACAGTAAGCCTTAAGAATAGAAAGGCCAGATTAGACTTTGCAGACAAAACATCTAAAAAAGCCTGCCCAGCTCTGGAACAGTGTTCTTTGGACAGATGAAACTAAGATCAACTTGTACCAGAATGATGGGAAGAAAAAAGTATGAAGAAGGCTTGGAACGCCTCATGATCCGAAGCATACCACATCATCTGTAAAACAGGAAGGAGGCAGTGTGATGACATGGACATGTGTGGCTTCCAATGGCTCTGGGTCACTAGTGTTAATTGATGATGTGAGTTCTGAAGTGTATAGCGAGAGCAACCCAGGAGTTTTTTAAGGGAAAGAACTGGAATATTCTGCAATGGCCGAGTCAATCCCCTGATCTCAAACGGATCAAGCACGCATTTCACTTGCTGAAGACAAAACTTTAGGCAGAAAGACCCACAAACAAACAACAACCGAAGACAGCTGCAGTAAAGGCCTGGCAAAGCATCACAAAGGAGGAAACCCAACATTTGGTGATGTCCATGCATTCCAGACTTCAAGCAGTCATTGCCTGCAAAAGATTCTCGACAAAGTTTTAAACATGAACATTTTATTTATGACTGTGTTAATTTGTCCACGTACATTTAAGCCCCTGCAATAATGGGAGTGTATGAAAATTGTTCATTACCATTTAATATTATATTTTTGTTTAACCCCTTGAATTAAAGCTGAAAGTCTACACTTCATTTGCAATTGTTTCATTTCAAATCCATTGTGGTGGAATACTGACCCAAATTTATGAAAATTGTGTCAGTGTCCAAATATTTCCGGACCTAACTGTATGTCTTTGATTGAAGGAGAAGCCAGATGTGGTGGTTTTGGTAAAAAACATAAAAATATATATTGGTAAAAAAAAAAATATATATATATATATATATATGTAGGATGTGAGCAGTCAGAGGTTATTTTAGCTCACACCTTCTCCCATAGGTTTGGTAAAGACATCTTTATCCATTTTATAATGGTATTAGCTGTACAGAGGTAATGACGCTAACGCTAAAATTGAGCTTTGAAAGTGGGAAGGCATATGACGGTAGAAATTAAGCGGTTTTCAATAATGTTGTAAGACAGGGATTAAGTGAGGATCCAGTAAACGTATTTCCCTGAGGGCTGTGTGGATCATCTTACGCAAACTAAGTCACGATGCTAAACACAATCACACCGAGTTCAATTGCCATCCAAATGAAAAACAGTAATTAATGAAGAAAAACAGTAACAAAAGACAATGCAAAAAACCCATGCACTGAAAGGTTGTGTGTGTAATGCTCTATGTGCCTGTGAGAGACCTGCCCTAATAACCAACAACGCTTTAGAAAAACCCGAGTCCTGTTCTGCTCATAACAACCATTTAAGTATGTGGGACACGTCTGGTCGCTGGCATACACAGTAATTTTCTCCCATCTATCTTTCCCACAAGAACGCAGCACAGCAGAAACACGGCGAAATCTCCAAAAAACCGAGAATAATCACTATTTATCTCGAGTTTACGTCTTCCAGGTGTGTTTGTTTGCTGTTTTCTCAACATAGTTGGGTGTGGGTGTATTCGTTGTGCGACACTGGGACAACATACAGATAATTATGACAGAGTTCCTCTTACTCCCCTCCTGGTGTCCAGTTATCCCCCAGGAGTTAAAGGCTTACCAATTAAGCCCACACTCCTGATGTCTCTCTCTCTCTCACACACACACAGTTCCACATGCACACATACAAATATATTCTGAACCCACCCTTATATAGTTGCCCTCTTTGGCTTTAATCGGTCCTTTGCAGCAGCCGGTTGCAACAAGGTAGCTTCTCAGATACCAAGATCAACAGCCTCCAAAGAGCGTCAAAGGGATTTGATCCAAAATCAGAGACACCCTTTCAGAGACACACATTCATCTAAACTTTTGGTAAAACTTTCTAAAAGAAAGGTCTTTGTCCGCACAACAACCCTATTGCAAAGTTTTGCATTGGAAGAAAACATTGATTGAACATGTAGAGGTGAGTCCATTGTTATTTTATAATGTGTTCTGTGATGCTACCGCCTTAATCTGAATGGCAGCTGGCATGCAAATGTTTATAGCATCCCAGACAAATATTTCCAAGGCTGGGATTCAATCAGCTGCTGATAGAGGATTTCCAAAGTGCTTTTGAAGAAGTGCATTTTATCTGTATGGGAGCATGGCCTGAAAGGAGGGAGTTGAAACTTAATTAGGAATAGATAGTCACACAATGGGACTGTTTCATTTCAAATCAAGCTGTTCCACATTTTTTATCAAATTTCATGACCAAATTTCAAGCTGATGATTATGCAAAGATGATGGGTCGGCCCTTAAAAGACATCACATAGAGTTGACTTTTTCTGTATTTTATTTTTTATTCATTAGGGCAGTGTAAAAATTATTCTGGCTTTGCTGTTTTCTTCAGTTTGAAGGTATAATTTCAGCATTTATACATAACACAGATGTGCAGCATGTTGTGTCCAATCTTGGTTGCCACCGACACTCAGCCAATCTGCGATGTGGATTCTTAAATCTACCGATACAAACAATATACAATCACAGAAAAAATACTATTGGGATATTGGGGGTAGGAATGAATACATACGGCAATAGAGATAATCAGAGGTAAACCTCTCATGAATCATTAACTTTGCTTTAAGGTCTCAGTAAATACGTTATACCAATTAATTAGATGGAGATACTGAATACCAATGTTAATGTGATCCTATTGTTAGTTCGTTTTATGTTTATCATCTGTGTCAACTATGTCTACGAAGCTAAAAACAACCTGAAGAAATATAAATCAGATTTATCAATATGATTCATATATTTTAGAGAAACTTTTGGAAGTCCATGTAATTGGGTTTGGACACTGTTGTTCTAGTTGAAAATAGCCGAACATAAGAGATTAGTTATTATACCAATGATGTATTTTGAACCTTATTTTGTTTGGAATAATTATTATGATTTGATAAAAGTATGAATGTTTGTACACAAACATATAGTTTGGGGTCCATAACATTTGCACAAATCTAGATATACAAAAAGACACCTGCTAATTGTTTTTCTATACCCAACCGAGATGAGAAAGTTTCCTTTACTTCATGCCCAGATTGGGATTGTCATATTTAATAATGTGCCCAGATAACATGCTCAGATGTTAAGTGACATTGTATTGACAATGACATTTCATGATATGTCCCCATTGGTCCCTAGCACTTTTGATGAAGCACAGTGCTATATTTCGGTGGTACTGTATAGCCAACTATCTATCCAGAAGAAGAAAAAAATGGGGTTAAAAATTTTTTTTAAAGGAAAGAGCAATGCATTTTTCCCTATACTTGTTTGGAGACTCAGCAATCTTCTGGTTGCTGGTCGGATGCTTTATCTGCTAAACTATTCGCCACTCCCCTGGTGGGCACCATGCCTTGACCACATTTATCTGTGTGGCACCAACTTGTCACTGTCTGTCACCAGGAAAACCACTCTCACGCCTGGAGATTGCCCCTCATTATCACTGTTTGTGTTGGACTGATGCTCAATTGTGTGTGTGTGAGTGTGTGTGTATGTGTGTGTGTGTGTGTGAGTGTGTGTGTGTGTGTGGGCTATGACATTTACTTCAGCAGTCAAGTTCCACAAAGGAGATCAGTTACTTATACCAGTGATTATGTAAAAATAGAAGCCTGCGTCATGATGTATAATTGTATGCTTGAGTCAATGCTTCGAAATAAAGCAGATTTCAAACACAGTTATTATAAAAATGATTGTTTATGAAGCTGAAGAAAAAAAGCTGTTAACAGTTCAGGCAATATACTGTAAGCACATTTAAGGAGGAATTTATTTTGTAAAAGAATGAAATTTGGTACACTGAACATTTTTGGCAACAGATGTATAAAAAACAAAACGCCTGCTGGCAACACTCATGTCTTTTATATTTTTCTATTCCATCATGGCTGCCCAATGTAATTAACTGCAATACTCAGTTAATTGGTGTTTAATTATTTGTGTTTGATTTGAGCATGACATTTAACACATCCTAATGACCTGGGAGCAATTAAGGTTAACTGTCTTGCGCTATGATAGAACAACAGTTTTGTTTGTCAGTTCAGGGATTGACCTTTGACCTTTCATTTGCTAGCCAAAAACGGTTGACCACTAGACTAGCCCTCTAGCCCTATCCAAAGCAACTTAAAGAAACCATAATGGTTAAGTGCCTTGCTCAAGGGCACAGTGCCCATCTTTCTCCAATAATGTCAGTTTGGGGATAAGAACCAGCATCTTTTTGTTAATGGTCCAGTGCCCCAAATGAATTTGTACCTGCTACCTCAAGACAAACTGGTCTGAAAAAGCTACAGCTGTTAAATGTAGTCAGATTTAAAAGACTAGTCTTTTTACTTTTACATGTTTTTTATGCAGCTGACATTCTGGAGGAAGGACGTTGCATCATGTTGGTAGCTGGCGTTACGATACGGAGCACCAGGTCCTGGTCACATTGCTCTCGTGGTCCCACCTTGTCACTGTCTGTCACCATGGAAACCACTCTCATGCCTTGAAATTGCCCTTCATTATTACAGTTTGTGTTGGATGGACACTCACAGGCGTGTGTGTTTCAGCGATGACATTGACTTCTGCAGTCAAGGCCTTTCTTTACTGGCAGTGATAAGAGACATAATAATCGAATTTAGCCAGTCATGAAATCCATAGATATAAAACCCTAGAAAGGCTTATGCAACTGAAACCAGCTGAGGGGGCCAGCTCCGATATGGTCATCAAAAAGACCTAACATTCCTGTCTTCTGACTCATGATCTAAGATTAAGTGCATTTATTAAAAATATGTTGTGTTCAAACACAACAAATCAATAAATCATTCTGATGTTGTAATATCCCAAAGTGTTTTGTGTGTCCTATAGGTTGTCCTCTTTAGTCATTGTTTCTTGTTACCTTCTTCCCAGCTGGCTCACTTGCTAGTATAAAAATGCAATACATTAATGATATTGTGAATGTTGTTCTAACCTCTGATTAAAAGTTTGTACTTATGTTTCAGTGAACACATGGGATCGTGATCTACATACATATTGTCCTCATTACATAAACATATCATTGTCAGATTGTTAATAGCTGCAGGGATTATAAATACTCAAATGTCTTTTAGCATGTGTAAGGTTTCACACTGCTTGCCAATGACAAAAAACGGAGTGTGTGCGTGTCTGCGTTTCTGCCTGTGTTTGTCCCTAGCTGTCGAGTCATGTCCCAGAGTCACATGTTTGTCTAAGAGCTGGAAGAGGAAACCCAGTTGAAGTTTGGGGAGGGTTAAAAACATTAGTTGACACTTAACGCTTGTGAGAATAGAGCGTGTGTTGTGAGGGGGGATTTGTGTGTTTGTCACGGTGTGTGTGTGTGTGTGTGCAGGCATGCGCGCACGCGTGTGTGTAGTGCCAAATCAGGAACCACGCTCTCCCCGGCCTCTCTCTCTCTCGCTCTGCCGCTCTCTTTATCCCCCTGACACACACACGCATACACACACACTCTTTCCCTCTCTCTCTTCCTCTCTCTCTCATTTTCTCTCACAAACACTCACTTGCGCTCTCAAACACATTTCTTGGTGGTCTGTCTAAAAATCGACAGCGGGTTTTGACTCTGCACTAGGATGCCTGCGGTTGCTGGACGCTGTCTGCAGTAAGCACGTTTAGGTAAGCTCTGTCGCGCTGTCTCTTGCTCGCATACGCGCTCCCTCAGTTTAAGGCAATCGGATTTGTTGTCTCCGGTCACCTTGGTCACGTCGCCCGCTACAAGGTCATAGGCGCTGAGAATGTTTGCCGAGAGGTATTTGGTCCAGTTGTACTCGTTACGCTGGAGTTAATACACACTGTACCGACACTTACCGGGGAGTTGCTCTGGATAAAAGCATCCGCTTAAATGATTTAAATGTAGCCTATGCGTCTCCTCTTTTAGCCCTTTCTTCCCCAAAACTGGGTTTCGGTGTCTCAGGAAGAAGTGTCGTCTGTACTCTTAATGGAAGCCTCTTGTATGCAGTTGTAATGTTATCATGTTACCCAGGAAGAAATAGAGGCGGTTTTGTTAGGAGTCCGTCATGCCTCTGTGTGTTTGTATGCGCGTGCGCGTGTGCGTGTTAAGAAAGGGGCTTATTAATTCTTGTCTGCTGAGTGAAGTAAATGGAAGAGAAAACGTCAAGTGTTCCTGCTCGTTATGACAGTTTCCTCTTAGACGGTAGCAAAGATCTGTCCCCTTGTCTATGAGCACTCAGCTGAGTAGCTTGAGTCTTCGGGAGCTTTTTGTTGTGGGGAATTTAGTTTTTTTGCCTGTGAAATCAAGATGTGATTTGAGGCTACAAAAATGTTTGTTTAATTTTAAGTTTGTACTAAGCTCAGAGTCTCTTTTATTTCCAAATAAATTGTGCTACTACCGTTGTCGTTATTGAAAAAATATTTTACTTCATTTTTCTCTCTGTCTCTTATAAACAATTCCTAACAGATTTGGGGGAGTTCTTCCTACGCATTCACTCCTAAGCTATTCCGTTTTTTCCAAACTTCTTGTCCAACCAGAAGATCTAAGCTGCTTGGTAGAACGCCATGAGACCAGGAAACCCCTGCTGACTTTGCCTCCCCGTCCCTGTGTGACGCAGACCAATTTCCAGTTGTGGAGATACCCATCTATAGGATTTAACACAAACCCTGTTTCTGGAGAGATACCCATCTATAGGATTTAACACAAACCCTGTTTCTGGAGAGATACCCATCTATAGGATTTAACACAAACCCTGTTTCTGGAGAGATACCCATCTATAGGATTTAACTCAAACCCAGTTCCTGGGGAGATACCCACCTATTGGTTTTAACACAAACCCTGCTCCTGGAGAGATACCCAACTATAGGATTTAACACAAACCCTGTTCTGCAGAGATACCCTCCTGCCCTCTTGTATAGGTTTTAACTCCAACCCTCCTACAGGTTTTAACTCCAACCATGTTCCTGGAAAGTTTTTGGCCGTTGAATACCCAGAAACAGATTTTGAAAGAGTACATGTACTGGTCCAGGTTGCTGGAATATAATATAAATTATGTAAATTTTTCACTGTCCTAAATAAGTTAACGTTTCACTCTAAAGAGCGCAGACCGTTCTATGTGAACATTCAAAAAAGCTTCCAAATGCCCCAAAACTGAAAAGGTTCCGGGGCAGTGACGTCATGTACTGTTCTGTTTACACAGCGCACTCTCACCGAGAACAGGCCTTGCTGCGTGACAAAAGCTGAAAGAACAACAACAGCCTGGGTCCTTCGGTATTAGCCGGCCTCGATGCCAGCAACGGCATTTTTGTTGGTGCCACTGTTCAAGTCCTGTATTTACACAACTGGTGCAGGCGCAGCCTGTTCAAGAGGTGTAAGTGGCTCATAATGTTTCCGCATTCTTCAGATCCTTGGGCACTTTGGCCATCGATGAAAGTTAAACGGCGGAGGGTGGGGGGCGGGGGGTGGCATCGTGGCAACTACAGCCCATGTGCATGTCTGCACATGCTTTTATTTTTGCACTCGGCACGTTAGAGGCTTGGCACGTTCAGACTGACCGTGTGTGCCAAAGGGCGCCTAGCTTCCCTGTACAGCCCTAAGCTGGTGTTCATTATGTGGTGTACGGCACTGGAGACCTTATAAGGGCCTCATGTCCGGGCACACCGGGTGTCAAAGATACTATTAAAAACTATCTTGACAGGACGGGGAGACCAGAGAGAGGGACGCTTTAAATAGATGAAAATGAAACGAATGCAGAGAGCCCTCAGAAGAGCCCTCAGAGTCGAGGCGGTTATTCCACTCTTTAGTCTTTTTTGTCGCCCGGTTTGTCCTCTCCCACTTTCGTCATATGCAGTTGTACCCACGCCGCCGTCTCGGTGTGACAACTCCCAGTGGATTTGGGAGAGTTGAAGATCGTGTCATGTCTTCCTCAAAGGCATCAATGCTGAGACATTTAATATTTTCTTTTTACCCTTTGCTCTTCCGACCATGAAATCACATGGGACAGCGTTTCAGGGCCTGCTCACCAACCTGACGACCCCAGTCAGCTTTGGAAACACCTGAGCCACCTAAAGAGAATCGCTAAAGTAGAACAAGATCACAAATTCCCTGTTGAACATGCCTCCCTCGTCCCTGGGAGATGCCGGCCCACTTCACAATGCTCACTGGGGGGCTACCAAGCCACCCGTCCGTTAGTTGGACAGTTAGGGCTTGAACCTATTCCGCTTGGTGCAATGAGAAAGAAAAGCGCCACCTGGGCGGCCCATAATGCCTGTCAAAGGGAAATGTTGTTGTCTTCGTGGCTCACAATTTAAGGCCATTTTAAATTCACATCAGGGGCTTAGAAAGTGATAGTCTGTCCCGGAGTGCCTGGATATCAGATGTGGCCTGCTGCTGAGTCACTGTCCTCTCTGTTACCTTGAGTCAGAGCGGTAAATGGGAGCAGCTAGGGAGAACAGAGAGAAAATAGAAAGATGACTATGCGGTTTTCCATTTGCACTGAATAAAGCCCCTTTACTGAATAAGGCCCCTTCACTGAATGAGGCCCCTTTACTTGTCATACATGAATAAATATAGATACTTTTCATTTATGTAGAAGCAGATGTACGATAGTTAAATAATAAGGCTGTGTGCATTCTGAGACATTTTTATTGTTTTATAGTGGACCTTCTTTGTGTGTTTTCTGTACAGTGGTGAACAGAAAGTCCTGTGCTTTTCACACAACAAAGCCAGTATTCATAACTCTCTCAGTGGTCGATTGCTCATCTTAGCGCCTTTTAGCTTATGATGATTAATTATGATGATTACATGGAAATTGATGAGGGGGGGCTGATTCTAGATCAGCCCTTCCCTTCTGATTTGAAGTTATTTTATTGCAGGCCCAGTGTATTTCCCTGTGGTATCCTGTTATTAAAGTGATAATGCATCCATCTCAATTACTAAAGCATGTTTGGTAATATATTCTGAGCTTTGTACGGGAAACAGATTTCGGCTCAAGAATTTCAGCCCCATATTTTTTTCTCAAGCTTTATTAACCAAATCTGTCGTTTTTTATGAAATTGTTCTTTTTGATTCGCCCCCCGCCCTATGGCCAATTTGTCTCTGTCGTCAGACTTTAATGAGCCCATACTCTTTTTGCAAGTGTGGACACATTTCATGCTGTATGCTCACATGACTGTAAGGCTTGATGGCGGTCGGAAAAAGACCCCAGGTCACGGAAAGTCCATGGTTACATATTAGTATCATATGCATCATACGTAAATGATGGAAGTTAAGTTCTAGAAGGTTGGATGTATAACTTATGGTGCAGTCACATTGGCTGCCAGGCGATCATTTCGATGGTAATGGGATAATGTTCATTCTGATTATCCCAACTGTTGTGCTTCATGCATTTGAATGTTGTAATGTTCTGAACTCATCACAGATGTTCTTTAATGTTGACATAACAGTTTCACAGATTTTGGGGTACAGGTTCTGCTCTTACCACGGCTTTGCTTGCTGCCATGAGTCGACTCACACAGTGGTCCAGTCTGCCCATTCAGCACGGATTCATTAAATGGTTACGATTCTTACGATTCATTCTGTTTCCAGAGTGAGAGCTCTAGGTAGCAGATGCTCTACCTGACATAGATCCAGGAGCAGAGTATCCACCACACAGTGCTCATGCCGACCATTAAACCGACCTACGTTTGGCGGGTTATGACAACTGAAGTCTACTCTTGACACCAGACACCAGTACCTTTGGCATGTTTCCCTTACTTACTAGAAGACATCAGTCTAACCTCTGTCTTATACAGCAGCTGTGGAGAGTGTCTTAGAGGTGTCTAATTCGTAGATTGCCTCTATGGCCACCCTGATGGACCGTTTGAAGAGTCGTTTATGTCGTGGCGGGCTAGCAGTGTGTACAATCAAGACAACTGCATATGCATGTGGAGAAAACGACGAAAATACGAGCTGAAAAGAGGTCTGCACTGTTGCAGTACGCCTCGTGCCCCCCAAAAATCTTAAGCGGAGTCTTTCCCGGTCTGCCACATACCTCCTGCTCGTAACACTCCCGCTTACGTTCCGTCACACTAATCTGTTCGAACCAACACGCTTTAACCCCGTAATCCCAGGTGGGTTGCATAACACCGATCCCCGATGCCGGCCTTGGGTACAGGCCCGTAGGTCCACCGCGGATTGACCTTAACATTCCACAACCTGCTGAGTCAGCAACAACATGAGGCAGGAGTACGCTGCGGTAATCTCCCTGATCCCATCAGCCTCTCTTGTTGTTTAGGTGTAGGCGGGTGAGGCTCGCTTCGTGGGGGTATTTTTTTCAGCCATGTACTTTGATCCGACTCGGTCCCTATGAATCAATACGGGAGGAGTTGGTGCCCGGGAGAAGAGTCGGTGCGTTTGTTTAAAGAGGACTTCTGTGCTCTGCAGCTTGAAAGAGTCGTGAATGGTAGCGAAAGATGTCAAGACTTCACCAAGCATGTGTGGTATATAATGCAGTTATGACGATGCATTTTAAGATGTGTAAAAGCCATAGCTTCTTTTTATTTAACCAGTTGTTTGCCCATTTGTCCAATGTGCACAACCCTATGTGTGATCCCAGTGACCAGAATACAAACCGTCTGGAAGGACTCAGTCGTACATCAAGGCAGAGTCTTGGAAGGACTCAGTCGTACATCAAGGCAGAGTCTTGGAAGGACTCAGTCGTACATCAAGGCCGAGTCTTGGAAGGACACAGTCGTACATCAAGGCCGAGTCTTGGAAGGACTCAGTCGTACATCAAGGCAGAGTCTTGGAAGGACTCAGTCGTACATCAAGGCAGAGTCTTGGAAGGACTCAGTCGTACATCAAGGCAGAGTCTTGGCCTGGGCTGGTCCCACAGCCAACTCATTGACTGCTGGAGCCGGGTTAGAGATCAGCAAAAACCCTCCTCCAGCTTTTCACACTTTCCTATCAAATAAAGCATAAAAATGCCTGATGAAAAAAAGTCTTCTCCCTTTCTTTCCCAGTCTTGCCATCCCATGAGTCTCTACGACCCTCGTCTTTTCGTGGCAAATACCAGCGGAGCTCCGGGGGAAGGTTGCACCGCGTCCCTCAACCAGGAGTTGTGACTCATCCCGCCGCTCGCTCAACCAGGAAGTGCAGAGGAACCAAAGTGCAGAAGAAAGCGTCCTGCGTAGGGGGTGCAACCACAGCCTGTTGACAGACGCCTGGCGTCCTCAAGGAGTCGCCGGAGTGCGAGGAGACAAGGGGCGCCTCCAGAAGGAGACACGGGGCGCCTCGCTGGTCCCTCCCTCCCCACAGCACCATCCACTGGGGCCTCGCCCTCACGTCCAACTGTGACGCACCCTGTAGGCTAATAACAGCTATTTTCAATTAGCTGTTATTAGCCTTTGAATTCTGTATTGACGCGGTGCAGTAAAGGCGCTACAGCTGCTTGTTCTTCTAACTGACAGTTATGAGCCGGTGTCCCTGTGCCCAGGAGCCGTGTTGGTCTGATGTCGAGGGAGGACTAGGTCGTGATTGGGTCCTCGGGTGGATCCCTTTTAGATGGAGGTTGAAGTGAGAGGTAACATGGTCAGAGGCAGGCTGAAACAGCATTCATATACACGTGCACGTGTATATGAATGCTCACACGCAAGCACGCACGTGCGCGCAGAGCTCATGCTGCTTCTATATGCGGGAATAATATGAAGACTTCCTGCTGTATCACACGCGCACGCGTGCGTGCGTGCGTGTGTGTGTGTGTTCAACTATCCTGGTGGGTATGCATAGTAAAAGGACATTTGGCCATGTGGGAACATTTCACTGGCCCTCACATGGAACACGCCTATTGGCAACTCTGGGTTTAGATTTAGGGTGAAAGTTCCATTTAGGGTTAAGAGCAAAGGGTAGGTGTGAGATAGCAGCTTGCTTACAAGATGCCGTGTGACCTTGCTGGATTGACTTGCTTTCTCGGAAAATAATGATTTAAAGGAGTTGGATGTGGATGCATCTCTAATCTCCCGCTGACCCTCTCAGGACACGGGAGTGCTTAGCAGTGTTTTCCTGAGGAAGCTATCGCAAACATTTTTCATAAAAAAAGACTCTTCGGTAAACTCTAGACTTGGAGAGGTTGATTGCTGTTGTTTTTTGACGCTGTTGCGTCGGCCTCAGAATCAAAATACTATAATCTCTTTCACTCGCAAGGGATTGTTGCACCCCTCGATATGGTTTTTGCCCATAATAGGGTTAGTTCCGAGAAATGTTTTCAGACCCTGTGACCCGAACCAGGAAAAACTACTTCTAACCAGATTACTGGATTCGCCTGATCTGGTGACCTGGCCCTGAGTCTCTGAATAACTCCAGGGACATTTGACATGTTGCCTGTGCATCATTTCTATGTCTGCACAACCATTTAGGACATACAATGGAGATGTTACATGATACCGCTTGAATCTCTGCCAGAGTGATGACTGAGAGTGATGGAAGTGAAACCCCACCAAGTCATTCCTGTCTGTTCTGCAGGTTATGCCGTCCAAAAGTCCGAAGTTGAGTCAGAAAGAAAGTGAAAAGGGCTAAGGACTCGGTCCCCCCGGAGCCATGAGTCACCCTAAGGACAACGCCAACAACACCTCAAACGTGAGTTTAAACCTCTTATTCTGGACCCAAGTTCCAGACAAACACATTACACTAATTCGTGACTGAACATTTTCCCCTCTCCTTCTTATTGGTCGGGTAATGCTAACATCGAACCCGGGTAACTGTATGTTTGAAGCCAAAACCTTTGCGTGGGTATGTTGCAACTGTCTGGAGTTATGTCATCACAACCATTATAACATTATTTCCATCAGTTTGGCTTGCCCGGTACGCGGGAGCTAAACCCCGGCTGGCCAAGAGACATTAAGGGGTGCGTGTTATTGCACTGCTGGCTAGCTCCCCTCGAAAACGGGTGATATGTGGTGGTACGACGCCCGCACTGCAACATTCCTGCCTAGATTTACTTATTAAGTCCAGCTTTGACTTATCCTTAATGCCTGTTGTGGACGGGAGTGGGCGGGAGTGTTGTGGTGAGGTGGTCGAAGCCGTGGTGATAGGACTTCTGTGTGTTTTTGTGTGTTTGTCAGGTGAAAGCAATTTCCACCCTCTCTCTCTTTTCTGTTTTGATATTTTGGAGCCTAGGTGCTCTCTGTTACACAGTGCACCTAAACCT
Source organism: Esox lucius (assembly GCF_011004845.1). Classification (NCBI taxonomy): domain Eukaryota; kingdom Metazoa; phylum Chordata; class Actinopteri; order Esociformes; family Esocidae; genus Esox; species Esox lucius. The sequence continues at coordinate 31,332,799 of NC_047571.1, forward strand.
TAACAGGGGCAAACATGCATAAAAGATGTTTGGATTCAAATATGACGTTATTGTATGAGAAATAACTTTGGTAATAAACATGCATAAGAAGTGAGGAGAGAGGTACCATCGCAAACTTGGCAACACCAGGAATTTGTGGTATTGGCACATGGGGGATGTTCATCTGTATTCACCTCCACTATCGCATCCCGGAGAAACACCTGCTGTTACTATGGCAACTGGACCAACCGTACACACCTGTCAATCACAGCGGGTGTTGGAGGAGCATCAACAACCAGCTGCAGCAGAACTGACAATAGAACTGTTAAAGGCAGTGCAGAATGTTGTACATCGTCTCAATTCAGTCAATCGCTGTCAACTGTCCTAGCAACAGAACTGTCCTAGCAACAAAACTGTCCTAGCAACAAAACTGTCCTAGCAACAAAACTGTCCTAGCAACAAAACTGTCCTAGCAACAAAACTGTCCTAGCAACAAAACTGTCCTAGCAACAAAAGGTTTGGTGCATGCTGATTTGATGGCCGGCAGTGTAACTTTCTCACTGTTTGGATTTAATTTCCTGTTTGTCCAGTTGCAGTATATACTTAAAGATCTTCTTCCAATCTGGCAATGTCTTCAGAGTTCTGCTTTGAGGTACATTTTTTTCCAATACAAAAATGTTTAAATGTGTGTCAGTTTTATTGAGCTCTAGTGGTTCACAAAGTTTCTCAACGAGTTATGCATGCTTAGTTTCAGCGTTTTACTGGGAAGGACAACATTACTACCACTCTTCTACATGTGATTTATTTTCCTTGTGCAGTGTGTGTTGGCAGGAACAAGTCTTCTCTGACCCAGGCCGTGTGTGTCGTTGTCTGTGTGTGTGCTGTGCATGGTTAAATCGTCAAGGCGTCCTTTATGTATGATACACTACCTCTGACACGGTCAACTTCCTGTCTGGACAGACCACTGTTGTCATGGGAACCGAGGATGGAAAAAGTTCGCTTTCCCCAGTGATTTTAGCTAGCACTAAATCAGTACATTCTTCAACTTAAACAACTTAGTTATTACAAACAAGAAAAGTACCATAGAGACCGGGGCGGACTGGAGGTGGCATTTACCCCTCATATTCTCTTCTTGCCCCCTCAAGAATTTATTTTATTTACTCGTTGACCAATCAGAAAATAAAATTGTCAAAATGATTTAATTTCTGATTGGCTGGTTGGACGATATAAAACTCTGGGACGCCTGGATCACGCTAGACCACGGCTTTTGCATGCCGAAACGCTAACGATAAATCTTAATTGTTGGTGTTATATATCCTATATATTTTTATTTCTATTTTGTTTCGGGGCATTCTTTTTCTGGGGGTGGTGAGTTGTGTGCACTATTGCAGGGCGAGGGCTTTTAGTTCTTGACTTGGGCAAACGTTTTAGATTGCATGCTGTGTGTTTTGACTGAATGAGTTTGATGTGGTTTGCTAGCACACGCATGTCATTAGGAATATGTACCGATTTTTTTGTCCCAAAGCCACTCAGCATCTCTGCTGATGTTTCGTCGGAATGTTTATGCCCAAGAGCACCTGCTTCGCGCCCAGGCGCGTCTCATTTGGTCTCTAGCTTGTCTTACAAGACTGGCATAGATACAGGACTGGTAAAGTTGTTCAAGCAGCTCGGATAAGCCAGAGTCTAACGCTTTTACTGGTAGTGCTAGCCACGGTCTGAACACAAGTGCACCCTTGCAGCCCATTTTTAAATAATTCCCTAAACGTCTTTTTGGTCTCAACTTAGTGCATTCAACCCGAGCCGGTATAGTTAAAGACCGTGGCTGGAGTACTCAGATAATCTGAATGCATGCTTTTGCTTGCCTGGTCACACATTTGGAAGCACAAATGATAGAGATGTAATTTTCACATTTTTAAGTGAGGGTTTACAAATTAGAAAAATAAATGTGCAAATAATCGCACCAACTGTTGACAACTACTCACAAAGCTGCTTGGCGATGGTCTGTAGCCCATTCCAGCCTTGTGTAGGTCTAAAATCTTGTCCCTGACATCCTTGGACAGCCCTTTGGTCTTGGCCATGGTGGAGAGTTTGGAATCTGATTGATTGCTTCTGTGGACAGGTGTCTTTTACACAGGTAACAAGCTGAGATTAGGAGTACTCCCTTTAAGAGTGTGCTCCTAATCTCAGCTCGTTACCTGTATAAAAGACACCTGAGAGCCAGAAATCTTTCTGATTGAGAGGGGATGAAATACTTATTTCACTCATTAAAATGCAAATCATTTTGTGTTTTTCTGGATTTTTTTGTTATTCTTTCTCTCACTGTTCAAATAAAACTACCATTAAAATTATAGACGGATCATTTGTCGGCAAACGTACAAAATCTGCAGGGGATCAAATATATTTTTCCCTCACTGTAGACAAGGCAGTGGACAAGGAATTAGGAGAAAGCTGCAAAACCAAGGAGTATTTCAAATTTAACGTGTTTTTCATTATTTCATTGTAACAGTTGTTTGTCTGGAAAAGCTGTGCTAATCACGTAATCACTTTCTGAACGTTGTTTAAATAAAACATGAAATATGTGTATTTTTATCTTATAAAGCCCCAACAAAGTTCTCTAATCACATAAATAATATACTATATCCAAAAGCTTGTTCCAAGCACCCAGGTAAATGGGGTGTGTGAAGATTTCCACAGCCAACGAAAAAACGGGTTGTAGTCCTTATTTATGTGTTTTTTTTATTGTGTAACAAAAATAATACCCTGGAGTTGGGATAACCAGAAGTTGAGACACGGCAACCCAACACTACCGACGACTGACCCTGTGGTTTCCCCAACAACGAGTCAAACCACATGTCCAGGCCTTTGGTGGGAAAACAAACAGCTGTGTGTCCAGTGAGAAACGTGACAGGTTACAGTTGGACTGAGGCCGAGACCTCTGTGGTATGTGAACAGTGGGCTGTGTGCTGATATACAACAAATGCTCTCCCAATGATTTTACTAGTTGCGTGTGCTAACAACAGATTCTTACTGACAGCAAATGTAAATAACAATGTGCCCCCCCCCCCAACCAAATGTACTGGCCCAATGTTTTCAACCGCTAGACTGCGCTGGCACCCTTTAATTATGTAGACGCCTCATGAACTGCGATATGAAATACTTTCAATTCCATTGTATGAGCAACACATGGCACACCATTGCCATGGAAATAAAATGCATCAAAATACCAGGTATTCACTGCTGGCTTGAGTTCATCAGTTACACTGCCATCAACAATCTCCCATAAAGGTTGGCATATTTGTGATATAGTGGCAGTTCAATGGCAGGTCCCTGGAGGCAATTATGTGTCTGTGCACGGTCTGACCAGATAATACTGAAGGAAATGACCGTACCTCAGTGTTTTATCTGTCTGGGCTTGATGGGGCGACAGAGCCTGGGTTTTTCATGTCGCATTGTCATTGATTTGCTGAGGCTGTCGTTTTCAAGTTTCTTTATGAGAGACATATGGCCTTTAGGATAAAATAAACTGTGCCTTTATGGATCCTGTAAATACTGTTTAGTTGAGGTACATTATGGGCCACGTTCAGAAAGGGATCAAAAGTGAGGAAACAAAAAACAAAAAAATAATTTCAACCTGAGTTACATGACCCCTGTTGGAGTCCGATGCTGCTGACTAATTGAAATGAGACAGTGTATTGAAGTGTGGGTGTCTGTGTTTGTGTGTAGCTGCACAATGGCGAATGTTTTTAATCATTTTAATCTTGAGACACTTTCTCTATGTCTTAGCATGCCAAACCTCATAATATGTAAACCTTCCATTTTCTATTTGATGATTTCATAATGTAATATCACTCAGCTGTTGTAAGGACCCCTGACGCCAACATCTACAGTGTCATAGCAAATGCCACATGGAAATGTCAGCCTGTGAGCAGATGGAAATGGTGACTAGTCGAGCTGCCGCGAATCAAGATGGCTGCTTAACGTGTGCCGGAGGTTAACGCCGCGTGACGCCCCGAGAATATGTCGGTGCCAGGATGTAGTCGGTCGGTTTACGTCTGGGGCTCGCCACTGCGACGTTAACTGTCACTGGCTGATTACCAGCACAGTGGCTGATGGATGGATGGATAGCGTCCTCATATCTGCCGGCCCCGAGGAACAACCCCTCAGAAGACACTCGTGTTTGTGTTGCCGTGGGAGTTTTGTTAACCCAGAGGTGTCCTGAGCATTGTTTCGTGAATGACTTGGAGAAGCATTGTTTTGAAGCGCCCCGGGGCTGGAGCGCTGATCTGGGGACAGATCCCCCTGCCCATGTCATGCTATTATTACTGTTATCTAACGGGCGAAACAGGTCCCAGATCAGAACTCCTATATCTGAGGCTGCGCGAGCACAGACCCTGGCGTCCGGGGGCAATACCTCCGCTACCCAGAGATGGGCCTCCTCCGAAAATAAATTGTGTTAGATGGAGCGAGAGCACGCTAGGCCCCAGCGAAACCTTGTGATAACATTCCCTAAGTCTTACTGCTATCCATGACATACCGGAGTCAGCAGGAGGCTACAGACTCCTCCCGGGTCCTGGTGTCCGAGGAGACGTCCGCTTACCTCTCCAGCTGAACCGGGACAGTTCCCTAACATTTCCTGAAATTTTTCAAATGTTTATTTTAAAAGTGCTGGATGTTGTTTTGTTTTTTTTCTCAGACACTGACGTATTTGTAAGAGGCACCAGACGATCGCATCGCGCCGGTGCTGTTTTAATGTAGGCCCCCCCCCCCCCAGTATACACCAGTGTGTGTGTGTGTGTGTGTGTGTGTGCAGACTGCAGGGGTTTGTGTTTGGTCAGTAATTTTAAAACGAAATCTTTAGACTTAATAATGGTGTTAACAGTTGGGGGTCAACCTGTTGAGGACATTGTTTAGTGGTTTATTAAAGAATGGTGCCTGATTAAATAGAACAAGATTGATTTCAGGTTGGGAGTACAACGCTAGGTTAAACATTGCTTATGACGGTTTATTTGTTAGTTAAAAGTCAACCTGAGTAATAGGACTGACAATGAATATTAAATCATTAATAATTTTAGCTGATGGTAGCACCACGTTTACCATCAGTGGCCAAAGATCACGGACGGCATCTTTAATATTGAGTTTTATACTTTGATATAGATTTTTCGGTTCCAGTACATGTATCTATCTACAACCCGTTGCCCAAAAAGTTGGGACGCTGCGTAAAAACAGAATGCAATGATGTGCAAATAATTTATACCTATATTTAATTGAACATAGTACAAAGACAACATATCAAATTTTGAAACAGAGACATGTTTTTGTTTTTGGGAAAATGGCCTGTTTTGATGCCAGGACACGTTTTAAATTTTTTTGGGATGGGCATGTTTTCCACTGTGTTGCATCACCTCTTCTTTTAACAACACTCTTTAAGCGTTTGGGAACTGAGGAGACCAATTGCTGTAGTTTTGAAATTGAAAAGTTTTCCCATTCTTGCTTAGTATAGGATTTCAGCTACTCAACAGTTTCTTGGCAGCTTCACAGATGTGCAAGTCACCCATGCCATGTGCACTAATGCACCCCCATACCATCACGGTTGCTGGCTGTTGAACTATGCGCTGATAACAAGCCGGATAGTCCCTCTCCTCCTGCGGTGTCCATGATTCCCAGAAATAATTTAAAATTTGGTTCATCAGACCAAAGGGCAGTTTCCCACTTGGCCTCAGTCCATCTAAAATGAGCTTGGGGCCAGAGAAAGCGTTGGTGTTTCTGTATCTTGTTTATATCTGGTTTCTTCTTTGCATGGAGTTTTAACTTGCATTTGTGGATGATGCAATGTTCACAGACATTGGTTTCCATGTTGCTGAGCCCATGCAGTGATTTCCACCACAGAATCATGTCTGTTTTTAATGCAGTGCCGCCTGAGGGCCCGAAGATCATGGCTATCCAATATTGGTTTTTGGCCTTGTCTCTTGCCTACAGAGATTTCTCCAGATTCTCTGAATCTTTTAATGTTATTATGTACCGTAGATGATGAGATCCTCAAACTCTATTAAATTTTTTGCTGAGAAACGTTATTCTTAAATTGTTGCACTATTTTCCTGCACAGTCTTTCACAGAGTGGTGAACCTCTCCTCATCTTTACATCTGAAAGACTCATCCTCCCTGGAATGATCTTTTAATACCCAATCATGTTACTGACCGGTTGCCAATCAACCTAATTAATTGTTCTAAGTTTTTCTTAGCATTACACATCTTTTCCAGTCTTTTGTTACCTATGTCCCAGCTTCTTTGAAATGTGTTGCAGGCATCCTATATCAAAATATATGGCATATATTTTTCAAGAAACAACAACATGTCTCTGTTTCAGCATTTGATATGTTGTCTTTGTACTATTTTCCATTGAATATATGGTTTAAATGATTTGCACATCATTGCATTCTGCTTTTCTTAAAAACCTTGGGACAGCGTCCCAACTTTCTTTTGGAAGATGCCGGTGTGATACAGTGCAGCTGTTTAGTTAACAGTGTGCAGGTTAGAGGTGGGCTAACGTTGTGTGCAGCGGTCCAGTGACTCTCTGTGGGAGAGAGACCATTCAGGCAGAGGGATTCGACCCGTCCTGCCCACCCGTGGCCCGCTTCCTGTCGGAACCTGCATGGAACGACGGGTGACCCGGGCGGGAGCAGTCAGTGGTGATCTTGCAGAAGCATCGGGTCCTCTCAACCCGTCCGTCACCTTGCATTTACCAGGGCCAGCGTCTCCCCCTAGTGTTCTCTCTGGTATCCCATAGTTCCACCTCGTGAGCAGTTCTTTGACAATGCTTATTTCATGTTTTGCGGTTATTCTTTTGTTGTGCCTTTTCTTGGATGACCTTTACGAAACGGTAGTGAAATTCAGAAATGACCCACCCACCCCCACCCATTCACATTTAGCTGGTCCTTCCTCGGCGTCATGACGACGATGACGAGGAAGAGCGGGACTTGAACAAGACCCTGGGGGTGCAGCGTTTCCAGCAGATCCTCCACCCCCCGTCCCGCGGACCCCCGGAGAAGCACCGTGCCTACAACGAAGACGACTTTGAATGTGAGCCGCCCGTGTGTCGAACCTGTCACATCAGAACCTGTCACATCAGATATCCACAAAATGTGTTTCACCAGTTCCCCTTGAGAGGATCTCCAATTGCTATTTACAAAGTTACTCTCTCTCTCCCTCCCTCCCCCTCATTCTCTCTGTCTATCTCTCCCCTTTTCTCTATCTCTCTCCCTCTCTCTCTATCTCTCCCTCGCCCCCCTCCCTCTCTTTCTCCCCCTCTCTCCCTCCCTCCCCCTCACTCTCTCTGTCTATCTCTCCCCTTTTCTCTATGTCTCTCCCTCTCTCTCTATCTCTCCCTCGCCCCCTCCCTCTCTTTCTCCCCCTCTCTCCCCTTCTCTCCCCCCCTCTCTCTCCATGTATAAACCTCCAGACCACCGCCACTCCTCACACCACATCCACCACCCACTGTCCAAGCTTCCTGCCGAGGGGAGGAAGAAGAAGAGCAACAAGAAGAAGAAGGGAGCGGGACGACGAAAAGGGTCCGCGGCCGGAGGAGCTCCCACCATAGAGGAGGATGAGGAGGAGGAGGAGGAGGAGTCCCACAGCCAGAACGATGGAGAGGGCCTCTACGCTACCACTCCCACACCTGACACGGACACCGACACACACAACGAGGAGGTGCAGGTGGAGTCCCAATCTAATGGTCTAGACACACACAACGAGGAGGTGCAGGTGGAGTCCCAATCTAATGGTCTAGACACACACAACGAGGAGGTGCAGGTGGAGTCACAATCTAATGGTCTAGACACACACAACGAGGAGGTGCAGGTGGAGTCACAATCTAATGGTCTAGACACACACACACACACACACACACACAACGAGGAGGTGCAGGTGGAGTCACAATCTAATGGTCTAGACACACACAACGAGGAGGTGCAGGTGGAGTCACAATCTAATGGTCTAGACACACACACACACACACACACACACACAACGAGGAGGTGCAGGTGGAGTCACAATCTAATGGTCTAGACACACACACACACACACACACACACACAACGAGGAGGTGCAGGTGGAGTCACAATCTAATGGTCTAGACACACACAACGAGGATGTGCAGGTGGAGTCACAATCTAATGGTCTAGACACACACACACACACACACACACAACGAGGAGGTGCAGGTGGAGTCACAATCTAATGGTCTAGACACACACACACACACCCACAACGAGGAGGTGCAGGTGGAGTCACAATCTAATGGTCTAGAAACACACACACACACACACAACACTGCAGCAAAATGTCCCCACAAGGTCAAGTGTCCCTGGTTTTACTAACCCTGTGGGGTCCTCACAGCTACGGTTGAATGTGGAGAGAGTCATGTGAACGGGCCTCTGGCTCACTGACCCCCGTCTGTCCTGTCTGTCCCGTCTGTAGTTCTTTGTGTCTGAGGACGAGTCTGGCGGTGGCACCCTGCCCAGACACCTCACCATCGTACCGGTGACGGCCCTGGGCACCAACCTGCCAGAGGACGCCACAACTACCGAGTGAGCAACACACACACACACCTACCGAGAGACTCATATAGCAACACACACACACCTACAGAGAGACTCATATAGCAACACACACACACCTACAGAGAGACTCATATAGCAACACACACACACCTACAGAGAGACTCATATAGCAACACACACACACCTACAGAGAGACTCATATAGCAACACACACACACACACACACGGATAAAGTAATCCACATACAGAGAAACACACAAAGCAATCAGGATATTCTGTCTGCATTCTGCCTGACTGTCTGTCTGTCTGCCTGACTGTCTGTTTCTGTCTGCGTGTCTGTCTGTATGCGTGTCGGTCTGTATGCGTGTCTGTATGTCTGTCTGCATTCGGTCTGTCTGCATTCTGTCTGCCTACATTCTGTCTGCATTCTGTCTGTCTGCATGTTGTTACCATGGTCCCAGTGAGCCAGTGGACTTGGTGCTGGCGGCTCACAGAGGAAGGAATGGCCTATCCTCCGGCCCTCCCCGGGAGTCGCCCAGCCCGCCTGTAAGGGGCTCCACACCTCCGTCCTCCTCCTTCAAAACACCGCCCCCTGCTGGCGGTCGCAGCTACAATCTGCAGGAGCGCCGGTGCTCCGGCAACATGACGGCCAGCCAGCGCCACCAGCGCCAGGCCACCGACGAGAGCGAGGCTCAGATGCTGGGGTGTGCTGACCTGGACGGCATCAAGAGTGAGTACCGCTCCGTCAGCCAATCAACAAATCACTCTGAATATTTCAGAAGGAAGAAACCTCTACAGGAACTTTATTTGGAACTGTAAATTGTACATACAGTTTTTACACATCAAACTGGGCTGTAGTCGAGATTTGATAATGTAACTAATTTCGTGGCCAACCAAGGTGAATATATATCAAGCACAGATAAACCAGCCTGAAATATATTTACAATGTATTTACAATATATTTAAATATTTAAATTTTGGTGTACGTTCATGTTTTTGTCAGTAAATTGTTAATTCTAAATGTAATGATTCTATTATAATGATATATCATCACTAGAGAGAATTAGATGGACCATAAAGCTTTGACCAATATATTTTTCTAGATTGTTCTGTCCTTACCCTGACGTTACGGATACATGATATTCAAACACAAATAGCCCATTCTCCACAGTCAATTTGCATTTTTTATCTTAAATCTGATCCCGATACAGAATTTATTGTTCTGTGTACAAGAAAACAATGCTGTCCAGTCCCACGTGCCCACTGCGCTGGAATGCAAGTGTTTTCACAGAGCCCAAAGCTGCCCACCACCAGAGTATTTTTCCAGTTTGTTTGTTTCATGTTCAGATAAAAGTATGCGTCCGTGCGCGTGGGCTAAGTGTGTGACGTGTGCCCATCTGTCATTCTTTGGACGGAATATTTTTTAAATATTATATATTTGGGGATTTGTTATGAAGAAGCATGGTTCGGTCCTGTGTCCTGAAGTTCAAAAACTGGGCTTTTCTTTGAATCAGAGAAGCCTTTCTTGGTGAGTAACCACTACATAAAACTTCATTAGGTTTTTTAAACATGTAATATGATAGGTTTGAATATGTTTCTTCATGTTTAAGGTGTCTGCAAACATTTGCACGTCTGTGAGACCTGCACATGTTTAAATGTTTGTGTCAATGGTTCAACTACCGGTATCTTAAAAACAAAGCCATGGATTTGCCACTATTTGAGTTTTGTGAATTGAGTGAAAGGAGCAGTAAGTCAACTAGTTGATGGGGGGGGGGGGGTCGTCACAAAGGTTTGTTCGTTTTCTTTGGGATTTAAGACCTGAAAGTCTTACCCACCTTGACTCCTTGGAAAGCTTCCCTATTGTTAAGCCAATCACGAAATGTGTTTACTAGAAAAGGACCACCGTGGGAATCTGAGTGTGCTCTCACTGCTGGTTAAAACCAACGACAGCACAATGACCTCTCTCTGAAGTCTTCGAGTAGTGATGGTCAGATGAGGACGGATGGTAAAGAGGACACTTGTAGCGACCGAAAAAAACAAACACATTTAACCATTTGCTGTCTGCCCACACTAGAACCAAACATTACGTCTCCACCAGACATTTTAAGGGTGGGGGGGGGGGGGGTCCGGAAAGTGACTTCCTGTTGTTCTTGTCTCATCTGTCCGTCTCTTGGCGTCCGTTTGTTCCAGGCCACAGGTTTGAGGATGTGCCCGCGGTGCGCCGTCACCTGGTCAGAAAGAGCAACAAGGGACAGGTGGTGCACATCAGCAAGGACCACAAGGAGCTGAGTGCCCGCAGCCGCAAGTTGGACCGGACCCCCCATGAGGTGGGTGGGGGGGGGCAAGGGCTTCATGGGTCATATGGGGGTATGGTCATTTGGGCATCCATTTGGTAGACAGGATGATTTTGGCTCTGGGGTTTGATCGGGAATGTGTGTGTGGCTTGTTCATCACGACCGAAGGCCAAATTGGAGTCTTCGGGAAGTAGTGACAAATGAACTACAAAGAAGTATGTCTGATTATGACCGATATTGACACTGAATGCAGCCTTGCAAAAACCCAGGAATCAGTCCAGGACTGCTCCTTTAGATGAAACTGTATGCGTAGGTCGTGTTGATCAGTCCAAAGGAATTCATCGAAAAGTTTGTTTCGGGTACGATATGGTTCAAGGACTTCGATGTAGCTTGAAAAAAAGTATATAGATCGAGGAGGGACTGTCATTAACATATGTTCAGAATCCACTGCCAACGTAATATAAAACATAAAAGAAAAACATAATCTGACTAAGAATCGAAGTGGCTTTAACTTTAAGTAATAAAGGGAGAACATTCACACGCCTCTCAAAAAAGAGGGGCGGTAACAGTAGACAAGGGGCTGTGTGAAGTAAAGACAGAGAGGGGCGTTTGTTGTTTTAGGGTGGCCAGGTAGACGTCACTCTCTACCCTGTGTGTGTGTGTGTTTGTGTGTGTGTATGTGTGTTGAAAGGTGAACGTGAAACAATGGGCCAACCAATTCACTTTCCCCGTCTTGTAGAGCCAGTTGTCTGCATGTGTTTGTGAGTGTATGTCAGGGGACAGAAAGGTCATGCTTCTTTCCGATCAGTCAGTACCTCTGCTTCTCGCTCACCCACCCAGTACCGATCCACCTCGTGCCCAGGCAGAATGGTCCGCTTGGAGCTCGTGGGCTGTTTGGCACGGCACCAGAAGGTAGGGTTGTTGGTTGTTGTTCTCCAGAACAACGCGGTTTTTGCCCGGATCACTTTGTGGTTTTTTGTGGGGTTTCCCTTCACACCTTTATGGTTTATAAGGCATTTGTATAGACTGGATGCATGCTGAACCTGCTGCATGACATCTTCAAGCACTTGTCCTTGTACATTATTACTATTAAAGGGGGCTTATTCCGGTTGATAACACAGAGAGACGCTCTGCTTCAAGAATGGTGGTAAGTTGGTGGTAGGTTTGTTGGGATTATTGTTTGTGTTACACATTTTAGCAAGCTAAAATGGTGTGTGTGTTTGTGTGTGACCCTGTTTTATATACATATTGGCACCACTTTTTCAGGCCCCCACAGAGATAAAGGTAAAACCTGTAAATGCGGTTCCTGACAAGAAATAAATTATATTTCCGGTTCAGGGGTTAGGTTTAGGGTTAAACTTAGAATTGAGATTAGTGTTGGATTTGGTGTTAGTTTTCGTTTTAGGGGTTGGCTTCAGGGTTCGTTTTAGGCAAAAAAACGTAGGTTATTGAGTTTACAGTAAGGCGTAGTTTAAGGTTAAGTTTAGGGTTAGCTTTAGAGGACAGGGAAAATTCAAATTGGTCCGAACAACAGAATCACGTGTGTTTGTGTGTGTGTGTGTGTGTTTGCACATGTTCCTGCCAAATGTTTGATATGTTTTTGTGTTTTGTCTGGAGGTGTAAAAAATAAAAGAAAGGAAGCTACAAGAAATCTGAACATTCCAGATTAGATCTAGATTAGATGGGCTCTACTTTAGATGGACTCTAGGTGAGAAAAGTAACCCACATTTATTATTTGATATGTTATCAATACAATTTGCATGGCATTTTGAAAACTTAAATGTAACAGCTTTATGTCCACACCCCTAAACATATTATAATGTAACCCACAATTACCCGACCAGCAGTTCAGATCAGGTCGGTATGGTCCCGTTGGTGAGAACCATACAAAGCAGGTACTGGGGCATTTTCATCCATAGTTACTCAAATATTGTTCCAATCAACATTTAATTATGGTATTTTTTTACACAGCATTTTTTTTATTTGGTCATATTTATTGTGACACTGCAAACCTCAGGTGAGCTGAAAGGCCGTTGAAAAAAATGTGTTGCATGTTGGACAAATGTGTCTTCCTGGAATCCCTCCGACATTTGTAACTCAGTCCGTAACCAGATGCTAGTATCCAGTGAGCGGCAACAGTTAGTGTCACGTTTATGTCCCGGTCTTAAGACGCTCTTGCGTGACCTCTCTTCCAGGTGTTTGTGGAGCTAAACGAGCTGGTGATGGACAAGAACCAGGAGCTCCAGTGGCGCGAGACGGCGCGCTGGATCAAGTTTGAGGAGGACGTTGAGGAGGAGACGGATCGCTGGGGCAAACCGCACGTGGCCTCGCTCTCCTTCCGTAGTCTCCTGGAGCTCCGCAAGACCATCTCCCACGGTGAGACAACGAGGGGCGAGGAGGGAAAGGTCTGGTGGGCTGGGGCTTTGGAGGGGTGGGAGAGGGGATATGGGACAAGACGCCAAAATGGAAATAAATTAATTTCAAACATATTTGGGATGCATGTTAAGAAACGTGCAAAAGGATTTCAATGTTTTTTTCAAGTGCATTTTCAAGAGTGACATCCATTTTTCTCTGTATATATTTTAGAATGTTTTTTGTTACGGGGAGGACAACAGAATAGTGAGGAGTAAGAGAGGGACTATCGGAATAGTGAGGAGTAAGAGAGGGACAAGCGGAATAGTGAGGAGTAAGAGAGGGACTATCGGAATAGTGAGGAGTAAGAGAGGGACAAGCGGAATAGTGAGGAGTAAGAGAGGGACAAGCGGAATAGTGAGGAGTAAGAGAGGGACAAGCGGAATAGTGAGGAGTAAGAGAGGGACTATTGGAATAGTGAGGAGTAAGAGAGGGACTATCGGAATAGTGAGGAGTAAGAGAGGGACCAACAGAATAGTGAGGAGTAAGAGAGGGACTATCGGAATAGTGAGGAGTAAGAGAGGGACCAACAGAATAGTGAGGAGTAAGAGAGGGACCAACAGAATAGTGAGGAGTAAGAGAGGGACCAACGGGGGGTGAGGAAAAGGGGAGGCAGAGATTGGGGATGAGTGGCACTGGTCCAAATGAAACCGGGTGGTGGTTCCCTCTAGGTGCGGTGCTGCTGGATCTGAATCAGAAGACCCTGCCCGGCATCGCCCACCAGGTAGTGGAGCAGATGATCATCTCCGACCAGATCAAAGCAGAGGACCGGTCCAGTGTCCTCAGGGCCCTGCTGCTCAAACACAGGCACGTCCACAGCCTTTCAGAATCACCTCTCTACACGGCTGGTTTGAACCCTGAATGCTGATTGGTTGATAGCCGTGGTGTATATGACAAATCCTGTGCCTCCAGCGGGACGATCTAATTTGTTAAGATGTACCCCCCTTGGGCTACACGAACTCAGCTCAGCCGCTCGCTCTCTCGTCCTCTCCGTCTGCAGTCACCCGAGCGACGAGAAGGAGCACAGCGCTTTCACGCGGAACATCTCCGCGGCAAGCCTGGCCTCCCTGATGGGGAACCACCATGGCAACAGTAACCACACAGGCCCGGGAGAGCCCTCTGTGACCGACCCCCTGATGGGGGGAGACGGGGTCGCCGCCGCCACCCACACCGACGCCAGCGTCGACCTGGAGAAAAGCGAGGTCTTTACTCAGCTGTGGTGCTGTGCCTTTGGGAATTTGTCAGTTTTGGCGTTTCTGTGATTTCCGTTCGGTGTAACAGTGTTTTGATGTGGCTGCGCGTGTTTTCAGCATTCCATGCTGGGTGAGTGTTTGTGGTCTGGTTGAATCTGAGGTTGTGGGTCTGTTTTGTGTCTTGAATCCTGTGTTCATCTACAGAAAGACACTCCTCCCATGTTGGGCATGCACAGGTCCAAGTCCAAGCATGAGCTCAAGTTGCTGGAGAAAATTCCGGAAAATGCAGAGGCCACTGTTGTCCTCGTAGGTATGCTTTGTTATTTCCACTGTCATCTGCAGCTATTTCTTAATACTTTTTTTTAATCAGTTTCTATGATTTGAGTCTGATAGTGTGAGGATATTACATTATATAATCAGATGTTAAATCATGTTAAAGGTTGAGAGTTGGCTGAATAAAACACAAAATTCATCTTGACTGATCCAAGCAAATCAAGCTGTTGGGTGATTTGGAATGCTCTAGACTATAATAATGCTCTTTGCAAACAAATGTTTCTTTATCATGCAACCAGTGGATGTTCGGAAGGTTCAGAATTCATATAAAACAGCCAACCATTGTGGGAACATACAGTATCTACCTTTCACTAAATAAAACCATTTACCATGGTATATGCTAACAAAAATCTACAAATATTTGCTAAACAAAGGGTAGAATTGTTTTTTGAAGAAAAGGGTGGATGGGGGCCACACATTTGTAGGGTGTACGTCAAACATTATTCATTTTAACATCTTCTGCAGGCGCTGTGTCCTTCTTGGAGCAGCCGTCCATGGCGTTTGTGCGTCTGCAGGAAGCGGTCTTGCTGGAGTCGGTGCTGGAGGTGCCCGTCCCCGTGCGTTTCCTCTTCCTGCTCATGGGCCCACCCATTGCCAACGTCGACTACCACCAGATTGGCCGCTCCATCTCCACACTGATGTCCGACAAGGTGAGTCCATGGTCAGGCAGCCAACACAAGCTGCCTCTAGCCAATCCGTTCAAGTGTGGGCACATCAACGGGGTCGTGGACCACACTCCGACAGGGATCGGAAAACGATCGATGTACGAAAAACTGTCTCACACATTGATGACACGCAGTCGCTAAGTGACCTGCATTGTTGGGATTTATTTCACTGCAGCACTTCCACGAGGCGGCGTACCTGGCTGACGAGCGGCAGGACCTGCTGAATGCTATCAACAGCTTCCTGGACTGCAGCATCGTGCTCCCGCCGTCTGAGGTGGGCGGCGAGGAGCTGCTGCGATCCGTCGCCCGCTTTCAGAAGGAGATGCTCCTCAAGAGGGAGGAACGGCAGGGTCAGAAGCTCAAGGTCAAGGAGCCCAAGAGCCCAAAGGACAAAGGTACTAAGAACTGAAGGGAAGTGGTATTAGAGCCCAAAGAACTTATGTAAAAGAGCCCAAAGGATAAAGGTAATAGAGCCCAAATAACAAATGTGAAAGAGCCCAAAGGATAAAGGTAATAGAGCCCAAATAACAAATGTAAAAGAGCCCAAGGGATAAAGGTAAGAGCCCAAATGATAAAGGTAATAGAGCCCAAAGAACAAAGGTAAAAGAGCCCAAAATATAATGGATGGTGGATATAGAGTATGAAGGAAAAAGGTGCATTTAAAATGACCGTATTTTTAGATTACTCTCTCTTATTTTCACTTGCCCTCCCGCAGCCCTGCAGGAGCCATTTAAACCCAGTGACGACCCTCTGCGCCGTTCAGGCCGCCTGTTTGGGGGACTGATCCGCGATGTTGCTGGGCGATACCCCAAATATGTCAGCGACTTCAGGGACGCACTGAACCCCCAGTGCATGGCCGCCGTCATCTTCATCTACTTCGCTTCCCTATCGCCCGCCGTCACCTTCGGGGGACTTCTAGGTCAGTCAGTCGCCCATCGTGGGGAGAGGAACATTGCCGCAGATTTTCTGTCCATACGTGTTGAAAAAAATAATAATCTTGATCAAAGTAAAGCTCAACAGATGGATAGAACATGTGGGGTGGGGGCTGAGGCGTATCGCTTTGGGTATTCACTTTGCCTTTCCCGGCCTCTTGTCTTGTTTTCTAGGTGAGAAAACCGGGGGGTTGATTGGTGTGTCCGAGCTGATTATTGCCACGTCGTTGCAGGGGATCATATTCTCCCTCCTGGGGGCGCAGCCTCTGCTGGTGGTGGGGTTCTCTGGACCCGTGCTGGTGTTTGAAGAGGCCTTCTACTCGGTGAGCAGCGAGACGAATAATTCCATTCCGGTACTCCCGCCACCAAGAAATTTGCTGCAGAGTTCCAAAATCCTTTTTTCTTTATCCAGTTCTGAGGGCTGACATTTTAAGTGTTCCTGGCGCATTCCTCCTTAACTTAAATTTTGGATGCAAACGTCAGGAGTGTTGTAGCCCTGGCCGATGTGAGGAATGCTGTCAGGATGTGTTGCATTATGACGCCAGCCTAAACCCCTCCCAACGCTGTGTTGTAGTTCTGCACCGCCAACGAAATGGAGTACCTCACAGGACGTGTGTGGATCGGCTTCTGGTTGGTGTTCATCGTGGTCGTCATGGTGGCCTTTGAGGGCAGCTTCCTGGTCCGCTTTGTCTCACGCTTCACCCAGGAGATATTCTCCTTCCTCATCTCACTCATCTTCATCTACGAGACCTTCTCCAAACTGGGCAAGGTGAGCTCGGGTTCGGGGAGGACGCCCACCGGGATACAGTTGATTGAGTTGGTTTACTGGCTAGCCAACCACGTCGCCGTTCCTCGCTAGCTTACTGTCGGTGCATTACGACACCGTCAAGAGCAGTTGAGAGGAATCCATCCAACACCTGACATCGATGTCGTGGTGCAGGAAGGTATGACACGAATAGTTAAACTCTCTGTCTGTATCGATCTGTCTCTGAAAACTCACCCAGATCTTTCAAGAGAATCCTCTCCAGCACTGTTACCTTGTCAATGGCACATGGACGTCACCTTTGTGCAACAACACTGTGGTCGACGTTCCCGGCAAGGTGGTGGGAGAACCCAACACGGCCCTCCTCACACTGGTCCTCATGTCCGGAACATTCTTCATAGCTTTCTACCTTCGAAAGTTCAAGAACAGTGCCTTCTTCCCTGGTAAGGTAAGGACATATTTAAGCCTGTCTGGGCATGATGCCAAAAGCCTGATTGGATTATTTTAGACAAATGACCATTTATCTTGGTAAATGGGGTTTGGACATGGTCCCATGGAGCTCAGCTGGGCTTGCAACGCTGTGGTTAAAATGTCCAATAGGTAGTGGAACGTCTGTGAAATGACTTATATGTAAAATAAATTGGCATGTGTCTGGTGGGCCATCCTATCAGCCACGTGGATCTCTGTACATAAATATCTGTAAATCAGTTCCCTGACGTCCACAAATGTATACTGAGCAAAGAATCTCAGGGAATTAAAGCAAAAAGATGAAATATACATTTCTGTAATATTTTGGATACACACTGTCACTGAAATTCTTTTATAAAAAAGACTGCATTCTGTATTCACTTAGTATTCAGATGTATTCTGTATTCGGTCAGTATTAAGTATTCAGATATATTCAGTATTCAGTCAGTATTCAGTGTTCAGTATTCAGTCAATATTCAGTATTCAGTCAGTATTCAGTATTCAGGTGTATTATAATTAATCTCAACTGTGTTTTCTGTCTCAGCTCCGCAGGATTATTGGAGACTTTGGAGTTCCCATCTCAATCCTTATCATGGTGCTTGTTGACTACAGTGTAAAAGACACCTACACCCAGGTGAATATATAACCTACACCCAGGTGAATATATAATTTACTCCCAGGTGAATATATAACCTACACCCAGGTGAATATATAACCTACACCCAGGTGAATATATAACCTACACCCAGGTGAATATATAACCTACACCCAGGTGAATATATAACCTACACCCAGGTGAATATATAACCTACACCCAGGTGAATATATAACCTACACCCAGGTGAATATATAATCTACACCCAGGTGAATATATAACCTACACCCAGGTGAATATATAACCTACACCCAGGTGAATATATAACCTACACCAAATATATAACCTACACCCAGGTAAATATATAACCTAGACCCATGTGAACATATAACCGACACCCAGGTGAATATATAACCTACACCGAATATATAACCTACACTCAGGTGATTACACTATGTAACATAGACCCAGGTAAATACACTATATTACCTATACCCAGGTGAATATATAACCTACACCCAGTGAATACACTAAATTACCTTTACATAGGTACATAATCTACAAGAACTACACCCAGGTAGGTATTGGTCAAGATATATTGGTAGAGATCAAAATCTCAGGAGTCCAATCTGAAGTAAGAATGGCTCAGGCTGACCTTTGACCCCTACCCCTATACAGAAGCTTAGTGTTCCCACGGGCTTCTCAGTGACCAGTCCTGAGAAGAGGGGGTGGCTGATCCCCCCACTGGGCTCCGACGGACAGTTTCCTGTCTGGATGATGGCTGCTAGTGTCCTGCCAGCCCTTCTGGTCTTCATCCTCATCTTCATGGAGACGCAGATCACCACGTAGGGCAACCTCCTGTCTCCTCAGCACCTCCTTACAGATGATAGGCCAAACTCTGCATCCTCCCTCCTCTGAAAACGTTCTTACATATTACAGACTAGACTCTTCACCCTCTTCTCTTTACTCCATCCCTCTCTCTATTAGTCTTCTCTCTCACCTCTACTCTCTTCAGTCCATTTTTCTTTCTCCTCTCTCCTTTACTCCTCACTCTCCTCTGTTCTCTTTACTCCATCTCTCTCCTTCACCCTCTCTGTTCAACTCCCTCTGTCCTCTGTCCTCCATCAGGCTGATAGTCAGTAAGAAGGAACGAATGCTGTTGAAAGGCTCTGGCTTCCATCTGGACCTGCTCATCATCGTGGCCGTGGGCGGGGTTTCCTCCCTGTTTGGTCTGCCCTGGTTGGCCGCCGCGACTGTGCGTTCTGTCACCCACACCAATGCCCTTACCGTGATGAGCAAGGCTGTGGCCCCCGGCGACAAGCCTCGTATCCAGGAAGTGAAAGAGCAAAGGGTGACCGGCTTCCTCGTGGCTCTGCTCGTCGGTAGGCAAGACACATAACACTTAGGACACAGGCTTGACTCCAGAATGTAGGGAAGCAATGTTGCAGGAACATTCTCAGCATGCAGAGGTTGTGCTGGTAGGATTTAACATGGTGAGGACCCTGCAACCAGGATCTCAGGAAGAACAGGGAAGTTTAGAGTGGTTCTGCAGGTTTTGCAACCTGACTCAAAGGCTGTGCTACCAAATATTGAGTCTTGGGTGTAACTAACTTTGTCAATGCCATTTCTGTAAATTTTCTAATCCAAAGGGATATATTAGGTTCTTAATCAAAAACAAATATTGACATTGTTACAATGAATTATAGAGACCAATAACTTTGGTCAATTTTGATTTCGAAAATGTGTACCAGTTTAGTCTGGTTCCTCTTTCAGAAAGTACGAAGGGCCTCCAATACTTTCGGCCGTAACCGCTGTGTTCATTCCCAAGGGAGAAGAAATAAAGAATAGTCACACTTGTCCCCTCTTGGCCAGGCTTGTCCATCGTGATCGGAGACCTCCTGCGTCAGATCCCCATCGCTGTCCTCTTCGGCATCTTCCTCTACATGGGCGTCATGTCGCTGAATGGCATCCAGCTCACCGAGCGCATGCTGCTGCTGTTGATGCCCCCGAAGTACCACCCCGACCACACCTACGTCCGCAAGGTCGGCCCCCCCCGGCCCCCGAAAACGCTGTTTACCCGTAAAACGGGTTTACTCTTCAGAATCGACCGCGCTGTGACTGCAATGTGTGTGTGTGTGTGTTCCAGGTGAGGACTCTGCGTATGCACCTGTTCACGTTGATCCAGCTGGTGTGTCTGGCGCTGCTCTGGGCAGTCATGTCCACCGCGGCCTCGCTGGCCTTCCCTTTCTTCCTCATTCTAACTGTGCCCATCAAATTCTTCCTGCTGCCCCGCATCTTTACCGCGCGCGAGATGCAGTGTGTAAGTTTGACCCACACACACACACACACACACACACATAGTCCTGGCATTATTGCTGCCAACTGAAGGAGTTTAGTTTTTACTGGTTGTGTCTGACATTTGGAAGTGGATTATCAGGGGCCTTTGGGTCGGAGAGTCTACTAATTTATACAGCCATGCCCTGGCCTTTGACTTTGACCCTTGACCTCTAACCCTGCTTTCTCAATGTGTCCTAGTTGGATGCGGATGACACGGAACCTTCATTCGATGATAAGGAGGGACAGGATGAGTACACAGAGATGCACATGCCGGTATGAGGATTGCTCAAGCCATCGTGATTGACATCTTGCTGACCAATAGTACAATGTACAACAGGAAGTTGGCTCCTCCTATCTTATGAAATCTTTTTTTGTTCACTTTATGTTTTATAACGGACCACTGGTGGTTGGTAAATATGTTATTGGATTTTTATTGGAATTGTTTTGGTCCCTAATGCTAATCATGTTATGTCTGTTTCACTATTTAGCTTTTTGGAAGGGGAATTTATCTAAATTATTTGAGTAGTTGTTACAATGTTGAATCTTGTTATTGTTTCTTTGGGGTATTTTGGGGTTTGTATTAATGTCAGGTGGGACATGGGCTAGCTTTGTGTCAAAGTAGGGGATTGGGTAAATGTAAGGGTTAACCTCTTCCAGCTAGAGTGAATCACATTCACTGAGGTCGTGACCTGAGAAGAAAGCACTTTAATATGAGGTTCAAAACTAATTAAGTATATCTCTCATGATAGTGGTAAAATGCATACATTATGAACATAGACATCACGGTTAGGTTTAATACTAATTGAAGGCAATCATTTGAAAAGTACAATTCTCGATTTGTAATATGACTTTTATTTTTGGCATTGACTGTTTTTAATTCAAAATGACCAACAATTAACCATTCAGTCTTGTGTTCACAGTTGGATGTATCATTGCATGAGTCTTTACGATGTTACGTGTTTGTGACTGAGTGGAGTTATAATTCAGTACAGAGAGTGGATGAAACATGCACTAAACTGTTACTCATTCCATATGACTTTAACATTACCCACCAAATTAATTGAATTATTTGTGTGTCTGATTACTGAGAAACGGTCCATGTCACTCACACTGATAAATGTAGTAAGTAAAGTAAAAGCAATCGACCAATCAATAATCACTGTGCGTTCGTGAGCTCAGTCCGACAGGTTAGGTGACTAGCGCACGGCCGAGACAAAATTACAATAGGCTACCTTACATACAGAACAGTACGTTTTGTTACTAGGCGTGCAGTAGTTTGTTTGCGGTCGTCTGGTGCAGTGTATACATCTCCTCAGTAGAATATATCCGAGGCCAGTAGACTGAAATATTGAGTTATAATAACCATGATCCCTTGCGACACAACAGGAGAAGCAGCTCTTTCGGTTCTCACGTTGCTCATATCTTCCATAGGGAATGTTTTGATTCACTTCAAATAGGTCTAAGGTCCGTGTTCTGTGTAGGCTTACACCGCACCTTGCCATTTTAATGATTGTGTAAATATCTATAGATCTGTGGTTCCCAACCTTTTTCGATTCCTGTACCACTGACAGAGTTTTGCTCTGCTTGGAGTACCCCCTTGTGTTAATTTCACTAGTAAGCCTATGGTGTCGTGAGTGTTGACAAGTGTTGAGAAAACAAGTACCCCCAGGGGGCCTAGTACCCCTGGTTGGGAACCACTGGTCTAGGACACGTTGAAGTTTAGCAATATTTGCTAAATATGAGCAAATGTTTTTTTTTTTGCGCCAACTGAAGCAGATATGTAGACAAACGCCTTATCCTGACGAAATTTACACAGTTGCCAAAACGCTTTGCCTGAGTAATGGTAAAGAAACACATTCCTTATGGAATAAAAGAATGGTGAGCAGTAGGCCTATCACATTTTGCCTCTAGGCTTTATGGAGACTACTGTATGACGCGTCGACTATTTCAGTCTATTCAAGACTAGCCGACTGGAGACTTCATAACGTTTAGTCTATCTGATTAAAAGTGTCTTATATTTCACTCCTGCGATGGTTTTATCAGATTTGCTGGCTGTGCGAGTTGTTCATGATGACATGCGGTCAGTGGCAACTGACAGGGCCCTAAAACATGGTTCCGGTAGGGTTGGGCTATATTTACAGGGGTTGTTGGTTGCACAGCTGAATCGAACCACCCTGCTCTACCCGCGTGGACACGTCATCCCCTGAGAAGTCCTGGTTCAAATTGATTCCTTATTTGCTGTCGGAAAAAAACCAAGCACAGCACTACCCCCTAGTGTATATTCGGAATGATGCACAAGGGAATCCTTAGCTAATTAACCTGGCAGTCAGTGCCTCAGAAAGTAAACGTGTCCACCTGTTTTTTATCCTAGTTTATTAGGAAGCACACCTACATTTAGGTCAAGTCATTTGCTGCTCCGTTATCACCGGCGTGCTTTTCCAAACATGTGAAAGTTTGGCCTCATTACCTGAACACACTGTAGACCACGTCGTATGTGCACGCTTCACGGTTAGAGAGTGAGAGGAAAGATGCTGCAGTAGTATGGGCACCAGATAGTTGTTTTGACCACCTCAACACAAGTCGCTTGATTTCCGCTATTGTGCAATGTAAAATCTAAATGTCTGAACATATTTCTCCTCACGTCACATGCCTGTAATAAATGTGCAGTGTTTTCTATATTGTATTTTGTGCCTTGTCTTGAGGGATAGTGTGATCCTGGTGTTTCATCATACGCCTACGTGAGAGACCCAGCAGAAGAGTGATGGCAACCGACACAGTAAGCTGGTGTTGCCGCACCAACTCCAGTGAGGTTCAAACCCACTGAAATAATTGTGTAGTACATTGTTGAACTTTATTTACAGTCTACATAAAATAACGTAAAAACCCCTATATTCGGCATATTCAACAGCAGTTAAGTTCTCCGACCGCCAGAAACGGTTGAAAATAGGGAGTGAACGATAACGGGGATGTTAGCTATCAGTAATTACATTTCATAGGCTATAAATAAATAAACCACATTTAAGAATGTTTGCACATGTATGTATGTGTATCGTACCGCAGCTTTTCGTGTTTAGGAAGCCATACAGGATGTTTCGTTAGCAGCTGATTGTCATTTAATTTGGTTTAACAACACCGCAGTTATTGACATCGTTTACTTTCTACCACATTCAAAAAAACGAATGTTGCATTAAAAAACATATTTTCATGCAAGTATTCCAAAAGTATATACATAGTAGAAATACATTACAACACAGAAGATCTCAATATCTTGTACAACCTGTTTGTCATTATGCAGTCTGTTCGCCTACAGTTCTTTGCATTTTTATTTTCGGTGCTTGGTGGCCAGTTCACCAGATCTTATAATCTTTCCTCACCGTTTTCCCAAGGTGATGTTGCAAAGCTAGCATTCAGAAATATGTTAAAATATATTTTGTCATGTTCTCTCACATTGTATTGTTCTTTTTTTAAATTACAAATATTATAGCAACTCATATTTCAAATATATCTTTGATAGGTAGGCATGTGGAAAATTGAAGAAAAAGCATATAAACAAAGAAAATATATTGCATACAAATATATCCAGATATTTTCTTAAGAATTAATCATGGATCATGCAGGAGCATCAGCTTTAGCTAGATCAAAAGCATTTAAATACAGTCTTCCTTTCTTCATGCTTTCATTTGTGTTTATGTTTTAGAAGTATGGCTTTGACTGATTCAAATGTTATTTTTTTTAATATGTACAAATAAATGTATGTATATGATTAAATGAAAAAAAAAAAAGCTTTTTGTTTATTTTTTTGCTGTCCACGCATCAAGGGGTGTGTTTTGAAGTTATTAAAGACTGTTTTGTTGATTTACATTCATTTTGGAACATACATGAGTTGAAGATACACATTCATTGATTCAAAGTAAAATGGTCTCATATAAACTTTAGCAGATTATATGGTAGATGTATCAAATTGTTTTAGCACCTAAAAAAATGGTTTTGTAAAATAAGATTTTTTTGGGGACTAATACCAAACAAGGAGAGGTCAAAACAAATACAAATGCACTCATTACAGTCTAACTCACCAACTAACTATAAGCCCAAACTGTAGTCTGAGTGGATATCAGTAGTAAAAATTATCAGTAGTTTTCATTGTGCATAATAACACGCTACAACAGGTGACCTGTTTTCAGAGCCCCCTTCAAGACAAAAGCGTGGTGTGTGTGTTAGAGTGCGTGTGCTACAAGGAGGTAGTGTGTGAGTGGGACTGTGCTTAAGGGCTCTTAGACTATACATTTTATAGTAAGTGCCTCGCGAAATTGGTTCTACGGTAGTTCCCCCATTAGATCCCAAAATATATGCCTATTTATCTCCAATGTTTGGAAATAATATCAGTGAAACTCACTTCTTCACAGTCTTAAAACAAAGTCATAACTATAATTTTGCAAACACGTATATTCAGTCCATTCAGCCATAGCACTGAGCCCCATCTCACTTCGTTTTACTAAAACAGACGCGGTAGATACTTGTTAGCGAAGGATCTCCACAACTCAACATCAATCACGTCTGTTCTCCATCTGTAGTTCCACTGGGCGAGTATGCCAAAAGAAGAGAGGGATCAGCAAAACAAACACAAATATCTGGCATAATAAATGTATTGGACATTCATAAGGATATATGCTACATTAATGATGTATGGTGGCATCAGATTACATCTTTACAATGATTTACATTCCTGTTGACAAAATGCGTATAGGCCTGTCTTTCACTGCATTAATGTCAAAGTTGGAAATAATAGTAGCACAAACGCGTGGCAAATTAAACAGGATTACGACATAAAAAATACGTTGAGAAAGTATTTGAATTGCGTTGACTAATAGCCCAGGCTACAAGTAGGCCTATGCCATTAAACCATGTTCACCCTCACAGCAATTTCACTTTACACAACTACAGCCACGGCCTATCTCCTGATAGGCTTACAATTACAGGCGAGGAGATTCCAACGGTGGTTTGTCTCCTCCTTTCCCTGGCAGTGAGCATGCGTGACGGTTGTGTCAGAAGGCTACATGAAAAGGCTGCACTGAGGGGAAAGTGAAGCATGTCCGCGGTGTAAGAGTTATCATTTCAGGATATAATCATTAGCTAACAAGGGCTTGGATATTTGCAGGACAACTGAACGCAAATATGTGGCTTGCTTGTGTTACAGTAAGGGCTAGGCAACTTGAACGTTTCATAGTTTCCCCTTTGATTACGAGACTTAAAACTACTGCCTGCCATATTCCATCCTCAGTCTTGGATCTTTCAAGTCCCAACTCTGGGCTAGCTTGGCAGTATCTGAGGCCCAGTTATTCCGGGAAACGTGTGGGCGCTTAGGATAGTCTAGTAATCGGTTTAGCACGTCTTCATGGACTCTGGCTAAGATGAAAAGGGTGGCGGATAAATTACTGTAAGATAAGATACAATTGACAATCACTATAAGAATGGCAGGCTTGAATTGTTTACACATTTCCAATTTATTTAAGATTGTTATATACTATTCAATAAAGATATTAAACCATCATGATCACGCTTTTTCTTATGAAATACTGCCGTATGTTTTTAGTTTCAGCCTCCGCCTTTGTCTGCTTTTTTCTCGCATGTTTTTCCTTGGAGTTCCTCCCCCTGCGGCGCTGGGCGGAGTTTCATACCGAACCAGACGCTCCTTTTGTCGGATCCGTTTCGACCTGACTCCCCGGGGTTTACAGCTGAAAAAGGGACACTTAAACAGCCCCAAAATACTTACTACGAATACCTTGATTTTTGTAAACAACGCTGGTTTCTAACTGTCACGACAGGTGAGTGAAAAGTTGTGTTTTGACGACGCTAAAAGCGATTTTCAAGTCGTGTGTCCCCGAGTCTTTGTAACACTCATGGCGGCTCTGCAGTGAGGGCTTTGGGGCGAGAGCAAGCAGATGCGTCCGCTCGCGTATCTGTTTTTCGCCAAATCATAGCATTAATAAACATTTCATAATTTTGCACTTACGTCTTTTTGTAGCTTATAACATCACATTCAACGTTTGTGATATTCCCTCCAAATTCTAACATTAATACGACTTTTCACAAAATAATGAATTATGTTGCTAAATGCACATACTATACAAAAATGCAGTCTGCTAATAATAAATGTTGTGGACTGAGTGGTTTTCTTGGCAGATGACATTGTGTAAAATACAATATTAAAAAAAGGGTTCGGTAATAAGCCTGTTCGTGCCAGCGGAAGCTACGTTTTGTCTCCTGCCGGAATAAGGGCGCCATTACTGGGGTAGCAAGCAGAGAATGGTCGGTGTTCCCAGGACAAAGTTAGGTTAAAACTATGAGTAGATTTGACTCAAAAATACAAAGACGTTACATGCCACGACCCCTCGAAATATGTGAATACGGTCTGATGAGCATTGCATTTTATATTTTCGTATAGCCAAGTTGTTTTCGGCTCTTAAGATCTCGCTAGGTTTGCGATCGGTATACGTGCAACAGCATACAAGTTGTTTGTGCAATGTTTAGGCCTTTTCCCCGGTAAGTTCACCGTATTTGTTGTTTTCTCTGAAGTTTGACCTTGCGAGCGGGCCATGACGACACTGTACACCGAGAAAGCGGCGCCTCGTTCGGGTGCACAGCTGCGCCACCGCTTGGGGGAATCGGGCGGGGGTATAGGCGCGCACTTTCTGGCAGTTCATATTGATCCAGACCGGCGCCACGGAATGTTCAAGCTGTTCCAGCACTATTTTCCCTACTCTAGACCGCTCTTCCCTTCAGTCCTAGGCCGTGTGTCCATCCTACCTAGGTAATTTCGGGAGTTTCATTTCACCCAATGTGAGAAAGGGAAACGATATCCAGAGTTAAAACTATGCCATATAAAGTAAGCTTTTCCTGATTTACCGGTTCGGTGGCGTTTTTTGCGGTTACCTGTTGACGTTCAGTAGCCAAGCGGGCCCAGTATTGACGTACTCATTAGCCTATTTGTTTTTTATACACCCTCAAACCTGATTTAAAAAATGGCGAATTTGAATATTTGAGATTTCAGTCTACAGCAGTGGGTAATCATGTATTGGCCTACGTTTAAATAATGTATTTCCATCAACCGATCTCGGCCCAGTCACGGTTTGTTGCGGGTCAGAGGCAATAAGCGGAAAAGGGCCGGCTGTGGCCGCGGAACTATCTGCGTAACCGAGATGCATGTCCGCCCCCTTTGCATTGGTTTTGGGTAAATCTTTTTCTTCTTCCTCCAAACACCGCACAATAGAAAGGTTACGCTCATTAAGATTATATCGAATATCCTACATTAAGCAGCATCGGCTATAAGCGCCTTGACGCTCTCCAGTCGTACCCGGGTGACAGACGAGAAGGAGGAGGAGGAGGAGGTGGGCATGCAGCCGCTGCGTCTCACGTCCGGCTTCGAGACCGAGGCTTCGAATTTGGAAACGCCCGTGTTTGAATTACTGTGCTCAGCAATCGCTCGCATTTTTCAAAAAATGAAAGGCACTGTACTACGTTTCAAAACGCTTATTTTAAACTGCGTTTTTTGTTAATTGCCCATCAAAATCTTCAGCTTCTCGCCGCGCCATCACATCGGTAAGCTAAGAGTGAACTTGGTCTATGTCGGCTGCGCTTGGCTGAGGACTGGGATACCATTCCAAAAAGCAACAATCTCCAGACGAATTAATACGACGTATCCATCCGACTGCCTTAAAAAACAAAACGACGAAACAACATTTTTCGGTCCTCTTCGTTTACCGTATTGTCTGCCAGACAGCTTAGAAAAGTATGCTACGAAATTGTTGTTCTCTCATATGGGGAATGGGTGGATAGTGGGATACTTGGGCGGAGCATCCGCTTGACTGACCGTTGCAACATCAGAAATACACATGCGTGCGCCCAGTTTGTAGTGGTGTAGCTTTTTCTCATGGGATTTCGTAACTCCGTAAGCTGTACTTAAGTATACAGCCGAATTCGTATTTTACGTTACATTACGGTAAATTACCATGTTCTACTAAATTATCTTACGAATTTACGTTGGCATGTTTGTTACAAATAAGACGAGTAATTTTACCTTTTCAACATTTCTTTCAAAGAGCTGCAGCAGACATGATCACAAATCGTTTGAGGTTCCCCATTGTCGTGTTTTGGCTGTGACAGAACATTCGTTTTCACGTAGACTAGGTAATCGTTATTTCTTAAAGTTCCATCAAATAGCATTAGTTTTGTCTAATTTCATAACTAGACCCTCCTCTCACTGAGTGAGAGAGTTGTATGAATAGATAAACAGTGCAACAATTACTTCAAGCGATTTATGAACTTGGACAAACTGTAGATATTCGTCGTCATTCATTATGGTTAGATTTAGGTGTCCATCCACCAACCCAGATCACATCATCCTTCCAGATAGGAACTCTAAATGCATTCACTACTGCCCCTTGTCGCTAGACTGCATGCCAACATAAAGTACCATACCTTACGAATTCGGTTGTCTGAGATTTGCGTATACTATCTTAAATATTTCCCTGAGACCAGCCTGTTTATTACTCAAAACTAATAACCTTGACTCGTGACTAAAGGTGCCTTTATTCGTGTGGTAGATAACTTAATAATTGGGAAAACGCCACCTATTGTGTATCTATCCAATTTAGACAGTATATTAACTGTGAATATGCTGTTACATATTTGTCTAGTATGCACTTTGGGCAGAAGGGCAGAAGATCAAAGTCATTTTAAATGTATCTAAAATGGGTTAATCCACTTGAATTCAAAACGTTGAAACGTGCGTTGTCAGAAAGTGTGTATTTAACCTACAAGTCCCCCCCCCTCCAAAAAAACAAAGTTGTGTCAGACGGAGCCTGACTAGAATATTTCCTGTGTTTCCAGGATCTCTCGACGCTGGGCCGGTTAAGCTGCCCACAGACGCCGCACCATGAACGGTAGTGGCAACGTTGCTTCAGCCTCCCACTCCGTCCGGATCAAAACCGAGATCAAAACCGAGCCAGGTAGGTTAAATTACCACCACTAATCTACCTCAGGATACAGGATTTCTTCTGTTAATAGTTTGCAATTATTATTATTTTTTAATTTAATTCACATTCATTTTGAGTAAGACGTAGTAGTCTCGCCTGAGGAGTTTCATTATGGGCTGAGGTTTCTCACAGTCTGGATAACTGATGTGTATAATTCTGGAAAACTTTTTAAGAAGATAAATGTTACCTGGAGTTGTCTGTTAGTTGTTTATTCTGGGATTCGGTTTGTTCATGTTTACTTGAGTGGCCAGTCTAAACAAACTTAACACCTGCCCTTTTGATGTTCTAATGTGTGTGTTACTGTGTCTTTGTGGTATGTTTCAGTTGTAGATGCCTGGAGTAAGGAGGACTGTCTCACTCTTTTGGAGAGGATACGGAGCCTGTTACCTGATAGTGATGCCATGAAATACAAGACCACTGAGTCCCACTTTGACTGGGAGAAGGTCTGCTTTGGAAGTTTTACCGGAGACATGTGCAAACAGAAATGGGCGAAGGTTTCCACTGAGGTCAGCCAGTCACACTTAAACTACAGAATTGCGGAAAGTACATTTTCTGTTTCGGAGTAGTGAATCTAATTGATACTGTCTCTTCAGGTACGGAAGTTTAGGACAATGACAGAGCTCATAGT
Organism: Esox lucius; assembly: GCF_011004845.1. Taxonomy (NCBI): domain Eukaryota; kingdom Metazoa; phylum Chordata; class Actinopteri; order Esociformes; family Esocidae; genus Esox; species Esox lucius. The sequence goes on from NC_047571.1 coordinate 31,362,985, forward strand.
TGATGCCATTGAGTTTGTGAAGAATCCTTACAAAGGAAAGAAACTGAAGGTGAGGTCTCTTTACTGTGCCTGGTGATCATTAAACGCCACGAAGTACCAGCCATTTTCGTTCTTGCATTTTATTGGTCCCATGCTAAGTTAACAACAGGCGTAGACCGGTCTAATTACTAATACTACTCGCATGACCTTTTTACAAAGAAAATGCTGATAGATATACACTCACCTAAAGGATTATTAGAAACACCTGTTCAATTTCTCATTAATGCAATTATCTGATCAACCAATCACATGGCAGTTGCTTCAATGCATTTAGGGGTGTGGTCCTGGTCAAGACAATCTCCTGAATTCCAAACTGAATGTCAGAATGGGAAAGAAAGGTGATTTAAGCAATTTTGAGCGTGGCATGATTGTTGGTGCCATACGGGCCGGTCTGAGTATTTCACAATCTGCTCAGTTACTGGGATTTTCACGCACAACCATTTCTAGGGTTTACAAAGAATGGTGTGAAAAGGGAAAAACATCCAGTATGCGGCAGTCCTGTGGGCGAAAATGCCTTGTTGATGCTAGAGGTCAGAAGAGAATGGGCCGACTGATTCAAGCTGATAGAAGAGCAACTTTGACTGAAATAACCACTTGTTACAACCGAGGTATGCAGCAAAGCATTTGTGAAGCCACAACACGCACAACCTTGAGGCGGATGGGCTACAACAGCAGAAGACCCCACCGGGTACCACTCATCTCCACTACAAATAGGAAAAAGAGGCTACAATTTGCACGAGCTCACCAAAATTGGACAGTTGAAGACTGGAAGAATGTTGCCTGGTCTGATGAGTCTAGATTTCTGTTGAGACATTCAGATGGTAGAGTCAGAATTTGGCGTAAACAGAATGAGAACATGGATCCATCATGCCTTGTTACCACTGTGCAGGCTGGTGGTGGTGGTGTAATGGTGTGGGGGATGTTTTCTTGGCACACTTTAGGCCCCTTAGTGCCAATTGGGCATCGTTTAAATGCCACAGCCTACCTGAGCATTGTTTCTGCATCCCACAAATCTCCATCAACTGCAAGATGCTATCCTATCAATATGGGCCAACATTTCTAAAGAATGCTTTCAGCACCTTGTTGAATCAACGCCACGTAGAATTAAGGCAGTTCTGAAGGCGGAAAGGGGGTCAAACACAGTATTAGTATGGTGTTCCTAATAATCCTTTAGGTGAGTGTATTTCCAAAATGTACGGATGGAATACGGTAGCACGAGAAATATTGTAATATTGGGTTACATCCTTTCAGACACACCCCGACTTCCCAAAGAAACCCCTCACTCCGTATTTCCGGTTCTTCATGGAGAAGCGGGCGAAGTACGCCAAGATCCACCCCGAGATGAGCAACCTTGATCTCACCAAGATCCTGTCCAAGAAATACAAGGAGCTCCCCGACAAGAAGAAGGTACCGGTCAACTTCACAACGGTCTTGCGCATCGCACACTCTTTAATGGCTTCAACGGCGAAAACCATATCTATACATGATATCGCTGTATAAAGGAAACAAATAGTTGTTTTTAAATTGACAATTGTACCAACCAGTTTATTTAATTTCTTACGGTATACGTTATGCTTCTTCATTAGGAGCGGCTTGGGTTTTTTTCTGTTCTTATAATCGCTAATCCAGTGTGTTTCCTACAGCAAAAATACATCACAGAGTTTCAGCGAGAGAAGGAGTCCTTTGAGAAGAACATGGCGCGATTCAAGTGAGTGGAAATGTTTAGCTGAGGATGAGTAGCAAGTCCCTCGTGGCTCCGTTCATTCAAACGCGGGAGCATTGTGGCGAGAGAAAAATCACTTCTTTGGCTTCACTGAGCCGATAACACCTCTTGTTGACCGTCAGAGAGGACCACCCAGAGTTGATAGAGGAGAGGAAGAAGTCGGATCTTCCCGAGAAGCCTAAGACTCCCCAGCAGCTGTGGTATAACCATGAGAAGAAGACTTACATGAAGCTCCACCCTGATGTGAGTTCTTGCAGAGTGTCCCAGCCAGCTAGGGGTCACTTCCCCCAAAAGAATCCTTTGGGTGTTGTGCTTCTGTATGTTAAACCCGCTGTTGGAAATCCTTTGGGGTTGTGTAACGCATGCCTTGCCGTTCTCTGGTGTGTCACCAGGTTAGCCAGAAGGAGCTGAAGGAGGCTCTGAGGAGACAGTGGTCCCAGCTCTCAGACAAGAAGAGACTCAAGTGGATCAGCAAAGCCCTGGAGCTGCAGAAAGACTATGCGGTAAGAGGGTAGCAGTGAAGTGGAGTTCAGAACATTCTGGAACATTCTCGTCTTCAGGGGACAACTCCATAATCCGTGACCTCCATTTCTGCTTTAACCAGTAAATGCACTGTACCATGTTGTAGAATAATACTTAGCATGTCCACTTTTATTCTGAAGTAAAGCCACAAGTCACAATCAGCGATGAGGAGAATTCCTTTTTTCATTGTCACCTGACGGTTTGATGTGACCTGTTACCTGTGCAGGGCAGTATGAGAGTCTACCAAGAGGCCCACCCAGATGCCGAGGAACATGTCAAGTCCGTCCTCACCAAAGCTGAGCGGCAGCTCAAGGACAAGTTTGACGGCAGGCCAACCAAGCCGCCGCCGTGAGTTGCTTGAGTCCCTGTGTTTAATGTTATGTATAGTGGGCAAGTGAAGAGGGGGTTGTAGGATGGTTCATCCCAGAACCTTGGGATGTTTCAGTCTTAACCATTAACCTGGGTTGTTCAAAGACCTGCGTCACCGCACCAGGCTCTAACACTGACCGAGCTGCTCTTCTGTCCACCAGGAATGGCTACTCCTTATACTGTGCCGAGCTGATGGTGAACATGAAGGACGTCCCCAGCACGGAGCGCATGGTGCTCTGCAGTAAACAGTGGAAGATGATGACCCAGAAAGAGAAGGACATGTTTCAGAAACGCTGTGAGCAGGTCAGTCCGGTTCATCTGTACGTTTGCGTTTTTGCCTCCCTGTCCCATGATTCTTTGTGAGTGTAAACACCAGTTTTTAGCCAATGATATGTTGGAAAGATTTGAGGTGGGTTTGGGTTAGGGGGAGACAGTTTGTGTACCCTACTGATCGGTGTTCCATATCTTCCCCGCTGCTGGCACGGAACAGAAAAAGAAACAATACGAAACTGACCTCCAGAGGTTTCTAGAGGTAAGTCAAGCTGAAGCCAACTGACGTCCGTAGTGCTGTGGTGGACAACGCCAGGCGTTTCAGAGCTGAAGCCCTGTAACAGCCTTTGCATTGGTTCCCTCACATTAGAGTCTCCCAGAGGAGGAGCGGGATCGTGTGATGACTGAGGAGAAGCTGGGGGGCTCGCGGCTGGGCATGGGTGCCGCTGGCAGCCCACACAGAGCCAAGTCCCCCTCCGCCAAGGTGGGTGTCGCAAAACCCCAACAGGTATGTCACCACATGATTCAGCCAATGAGCATGTTGGACCAGGTCGATTATGTTAATTTCCTCTGAAGGAGGGCTATGTCTCGCTATAAGTTATGGGGAAATCGAATCGCTGGCAGGGTTTACTAACTGCTGTTATGTTGATGGGGATGCCTGAGCCGCGTCACCTGTAAAGATGGCGGGGGGGAGCGTTTACACCTAAAGGACTGCTATGTACACAATGCACTGATGCCAGGGCCGGTCTCCCTCTGTCGGATCCCCAACAGGAACGCTGCCGCGAAGCGGAGACGGAGCACTGGGTACACACGGGCCTGACAGCAAAGGAGAAGCGTGACGGCAAGAAGAGGACCAAGCTCCCCGAGACGCCCAGGACTGCCGAGGAGATGTGGCAACAGAGTGTCATAGGAGACTACCTGGCCAAGTACAGGGTGAGAGGGGGAAAACACCCAGCAGGGTTATCAAGAGCCTGGTACTAGAACAGGGGTACTTACCCTACGAGGACAGGAACCTTTTTTTTTTTTTTTGAGGTATTTTTTCTTTAATACCTCATCGTTAATTTGACTCACCTGGTGTCCCAGGTCTAAATAAGTCCCTGATTAGTGGGTTGCTCTGAGTGGAAAGGGCTTCGAGGTCCAGAGTGGACTAGAAGATTCTATATGCAATTTTGCGTAGCTGTGCTAAATCTTCTCAACTTGTGTGGTACACTCCCTGTCAATTTATGTTGAGTTGAAAAGGGTATAAGAAAAAACTGCTTTATTGCAACAAATAAGGGGTTGACACGTCAAAGCAAACCCAGAATCACCTCTCTGCAGGTCTTGTTTGAGAGTTTCACACTTGGATTACTTATTTTGTTTTTGTTTTGTGGGCTGAGCCTGGCCCTGGGGAATGCCCTTATATGGTCCTAAGAGGGGGGAAAAAAACACACATTTCCTGTCTCACAGAGCGATCGCAAGAAGGCCCAGAGTGCCATGGAGTCGGCCTGGAAGGCCATGGAGAAGAAGGAGAAGATCCCGTGGATCAAGAAGGCGGCCGAGGACCAGAAGCGATACGAGGTTCAGTACCGACCCGTGGTCAGTGACCAGACGTTTTGACCACTGTCTTCTCCTGTTGTGCTGAAGAAATGTCAAAATGTTGGTCGCCCTCTACCGTCCCTGCCCTCACCCCATGCTTTCCAGCCCCGCCCCCCACAGCGTACTGCAAGCTGCCCCCCTGGATAGCTAACTCTGTCGTTCGACGCTGTTCTTTGTTCTGACTGTCCTGTCACCGTTGCACCAACGCATTGACATTTGTGTGTTTCCCTGGACCTCAGTGTTTCTGTGGCGATGATCCATCCAACTGTCCCTGTATTTTAAACTGTGTAGTTCTGCTGAGACATGCCATTACTCGTGCCCGCCCCCCCCCCCCCCCCCCCCCCCCCCCACCCCATTGAGATGTTGCGATAGGTTTTAAAAAATATATATATTTGAATGTGTTTGATATTACACCTAGCTCTGTGTGTGTGCGTGCGTGCGTTTCGTTGCTGTAATGACAGTTATTGTCCTGCAGAGGGAGCTGTTGGAGATGAGAACGCCACAGTCCGGTGCCGGCCAGCGAAAGCCCAAATTTGAAGGGGAGCCCAAGAAACCACCGGTGTGAGTAAAACAATGCTGACTCTTTGGTGGCAAACTCAGTGTTAGTCAGAACGAGTCGGCCGATTTAAGTTGCAAGTCACCCACAGGTGACCATATTAAACCAGTGTTTGTACTAATCCTTTCTTTTCTGTCCATGAATTGGACATTTTGTATCGGCCACTTTGTTGTTGTAATTCATCTTTGGGGGGGAAAAAAACCTGCTTCTCGTCTGTCGTCCCTCCAGGAGCGGCTACCAGATGTTCTCCCAGGAGCTGCTGACCAACGGCGAGCTCAATCACTTCAGCCTGAAGGAGCGCATGGTGGAGATTGGCAAGCGCTGGCACAAGCTCAGCCAGAACCACAAGGACAAGTACAAAAAACTTGTGGAGGAACAGCAGATTGAGTACAAGGCGGAACTGGAAGACTGGGTCAAGGTAAGGAAGAGTCCTCTTTGGATTTAGCAGTCAAATAATATACATTTTTTGTTAGGCACCTTTCTGAGCAGGGGTAAGAGTGCCTCAATGATGTAAATATAATGTGTGAACAGGACTTCACATGAGAAATATTAGGTTATTTAGAACGTACATATGTTATGTTCGCCTAAAAATCTTCAAGCTCTCTTTTTGAAAGCGATTGTATTTTGACTTCTCTGTGCCCTTACAGTTTGTTTGCATTTCCCGTCTCCTTTAGTCTCTCTCTCCCCAGGAGCGAGCGGTTTATAAAGAGTTCTCTACCACGGTGAGTTGCAAGCGCTTAAATAAGCATGTTGTCGTGTTCTTGATTCAAAATGAACTCTCTCTTCATACTACCACTTTATTAAGGGTTTAACACCAGGTTTTCGTTTTCCCCCGCGGTATGGGTCAGCTTGTTTCAGTCAGCAGTTTCGATTAATGCGTACAAATAAAAATGCTTTCAAGTAATAAACATTACCAATTAAACAATCAAATCAAATGTATTTATGAAGCCCTTTTTACATCAGCAGTTGTCACAAAGTGCTTTTACCCCAAGGAGCAAACCACATTAGTGTTGAATTACAAATGATTGGTACGTTATTAGCCGTGGATTCTTTATGAGCCGGTAGCTTGGGAGGCCACTCCTTACAGTCCCAAAACAAGTCAAGCACTAAAAAAGTAACAAGCACTAAGTCAAGCACTGCTATCACCTGCATTTCAGTCAAAAAGCAAGCTACTAGCTACTAGTCATGGATGCTTCGAGCTTGAACCATGTTGTGTGCCCCTCCCCCCACATCTTTCTGTGCCTACTCCATCTCCCCCCCCCCCCCCCCCATTCTCCTCTCCCTACCCCAACGCAGAAACGGCGGAGCACCACCAAGACGCAGGGGGCCCCGGGCGCCAAGATGCGCTTGACGGCGGCCGGGAAGGGGAAGGCGGTAGGTGCCAGAGCCACAGCCGCAGGGGTCGGGGGGGGCAAGCGGGCCATGGCGTACCGGGCCAAGGTAACCGTGCTGCTCTCGCCGGACCGCTTCTCTCTCTCTCACACACACACACACACACACACACACACACACACACAGGCATGAACTCGCAATCCACACTGTCACCATGTACGCTCACACGCCCACGCACCTTCTGCGTTCCTGACACTGTGCTCCCCAGCAGGTGACGTCTGAGTCGGATGATGACGACAAGACGGACTCGTCCGGAAGCTCCGATGACGACGACGACGAGTCGTCTGGCAGCTCCGACAGCGACGACGAGGATGACGAGGACGACGTGAGTTTGGCCGCGCAGCGATTTGCCAAAAAGTGTAGCATGCCGTTGATATGACTTGCCGAATGGTTCCACGAGGAGCATACAAGGAGTGATGTTTTACACGTTTATTGGCTGGTTCTATTCCCAGGATGACGAGGATGACGATGACGACCAATCCGAGGGCTCCAGCAGCTCTTCCTCAGAGGACAGCAGTGACTCGGACTCAGACTAGCCACGCCCACCCCCAGAGTGGGGCTGTGCGGGACACGCCTCCTCATGAGTCAGGAAGAGTCGCGGTCACGGCGACGTCATCGTGATAGGCTCACACGTTGGCTCCTCCCACCTCTTTCTCTCCAGGAGACGCGAGAGGCGGGAGAGCGAGAGAGCGAAGCGGAGGAAGCAAACCGAGGACCGGAGGAGTCACGCTCCCCCTGTTCCTCCCATATTCGACCCAGGGACGGGTGTTCTCCTTAACAGGGGCTTTATGTGTTCATTGCATTCATTTTTTTTATTGCCTTTATATGGGTGTGTTATTATAAACTTGTTGCAACGTTTTCTTTCTCTTTTAAAAAAAAAAAAAACTAAACTTTGAGAAAGATTGTTTTGAATTTAAGCAGTTGCGGCTTGTTTTTATGTTTTTGAAAGAGTTTGGTTTCTACAGCGTTTTTTTTTTTTTTTTTTTGGACTGGGAGGGGCGTATTGAAGAGTTTGCCATTGTTCGTCCTTGTGGGGCTCTGACAGTCTGTGCGGAGTGAGGAATACTGCCGCTCTTCCTCCTTTGAAAAATCTGGTCAAACACTCAAATAAAATGCACTTTTTTTTCTCGTATGCTGTGTTTGTGTGATTTCCAGAGTATTGGACTGTGCAATAGAAAGATGTTCCATATCAGAAGTTGGCTCACCACTGATAGAAATGGTACTGTTCGTATGTCAATCCAAAATGACATCTTGTGCACTATTTCCAGTCTGATTTTCTTAGACCTAAGCACTATTGCACATTTTGTAGAAGATCCGATCAATACAACCATTTTACCACTAACCATAGCTGCCCCTCATTACACAACACATTTTTGAATGAACAGATCCCAGGACACTTGCATAACTATCGGGGGTGCAGGGGGCGTGGTTACACCAGGGGCCGTGCTTGGCCTCCATAATAAATATTTGTGTGCATTTTGTGTTGTGTTTTTCTATGTGGTTAAATCTACGCCATGATTGGCTTGACGACCTCACCACACCGCGCCAGTATCCCAGGAGCTGAAATACAAGATCCCAGAAATGACCACTGTTGTCGTGGTAGATCAAGAAGTTGATTGGACCGCATGACTGTTAACACAGGAGCTCTGTGTGGGATTCTCAGGAGGCTCATCTGCATGCCCCTAGTCTTCACCAGGGTGGTTCACCAGGGTTGTGACCTGAGCAAAGTTTGGCGTCACAGAAGACTTCCATGGGCAAACATTCACCTTTGGTGGCCAGTGGTTTGAACTGTATTGACAGCATGCCAGTTATTAACAGATTTCACATCTATATCCCATTCTGAACAGTGTGTAGGATTAAGGTAAGGTAAAGCCACTGAAATTGTTCGAACACGGTAAACTGCACCAAAAAAGCAACTTCTAAAATATTATGTAACTTTATAGATGTTTGATTTAATGTGACCTGAAAAAGAAATGGTGGAATGGAATGGTGGCAAATGCAATAAAAATGAAACTGTAGACAAAACAGCTCCATTTCTATGTAAAATGTACATTTATTCAGTAAATATAATTCACCTCCTGTTTCACCCAACAGAAAAATGACATGTTGCTTATTTCTTTAATAGACATTTCAATATACAAACCATCTCCCCCCCATTCCCCTCCCATACACACATCCATCCAAGCATCCCCAGTACCAGAGAAACGGCACCAATGGTAATAAATACTAACACTCAAAACCGCCTGTGTCTACTAGCAGCTGTAATCAGGGCCGGCTCTAGCCTTTTGGGGGCCCTAAGCAAAAAATGTTTGGGGCCCCATTAAGCCAATTAAGCCTAGAATCAGCCCTGGCAGTAGTGTTCGGCCAACGCTCATTAGAAGCATTCTGGAAAAACGAACAGCTCCTTACGAATGCTTATAATGCATCCATTTACGTATAACACGCAGGCGATTTACCGAACGTTACCTCAGTCTCTTCCAGAATGGAGTCCATAAACCGAAAGCAAACAACGCACGGAGTAAAACCGGGGAAAATGTGGTGGAACCACAACTGCAAATCCCCCAAGCCATTTCGACCATCTCACGAAAAAGTTTAGGGTCTGGTAGGAGAGGACTGTTCCTACAAATATTTTATATTGCTTTTAAATAAAATGCAATTTGGCACTGTCCGCTTGCCCACTATATAAACACAAAATGTGCATTTGTGTGATTCTCTTAGTGTTTAATTTCAAACTGTAATGGCCCAAGAGAAAACATATCAGTGTGTTTATTTGATAGCAATATATAATGTATACATTATTTTTAGAAGATAAATAGTTTCAGGCAATTATGCCTAATTAAATGGGGATAGACAGAAGGGAGACTTCTTGCTCAAAGAGTGGTGTGCCAGGTTCAAACCCCACACTGCAGCAGTACATGCGCACTGGAGGCAGCAGCTTGGACCGCTCGCCCACGCTCAGACAATGACAGGAAAATACCGTCCTGTGCCAGAGACAAAAAACAGAATAGACAAAGCTGAAGTTGGACTTCCACAATCCATTGTGCATTGCTTTGTTCTGGACGCCAGAAAAGCCGTTCCAGCGATGACTACACCACTTACGCCATTTATTCCCCACTAACGTTAATTTATCCATCTTCACCCCTGGTTTACATCCGACAATCCGTTCGTCTACATACGATACACCAGTATTAGAAAACACTGCGAAGAGCCGCCCGTTTTTAATTTGACTCAATAAACACCTTTTGAAACCCGAGGATCCTGTGTTCACAGTTGAGCCCCTGGCAGCCAGAGCACAAACTACTACCCAGGCCCACCCGAACACAGCTGTCCCAGACCCACCCAAACACAGCTGTCCCAGACCCACCCAAACACAGCTGTCCCAGACATGCTTTACAACTGGTGTTAGACAAACGATATTTAAAAAAATTATATAATACCGCCCCACCCTCCTAATAACACCAGAACACAGTAATCCGCTAAGAACTCTATAATAATATAATAACAAACATCTTACTCCCCACACATCCACACCAAAGCATGATTAAAACTGGAACTTTAGAAATGTCTGGTCAAAATCTAAAATGATGTGCTAGGAATAGTCAGTGGGTGAGTTGGCCAGGAGCCGTGGTGGGGCAACAACAACAAGATTGCACTGATAACAACATAACATGTCACCAACTGGAGGACACCACTGGCGGAAAGGCCGGCGCCACTTTGACAGACGTGAGAGCACACTGCGCAAACAAACTCCCCCGTTTTAGACTTTGACCAGGGCCGGTTTCGCACCCCGACCTTTCCCCAATCCCAACAACAACCCCCACCCCCCCATGTCCCAAGCAGCAACAACAGCACACACTCGCGCAGAAAACACACACTCAAGTCTTTTGTCGTCATAAGGGAACTTCCAGCAGCTTCTTGTGAAGGTACCGCTTCACTTCCTCTATGCCGTTCAGCTTCTCCAGCTCGTGGTAGGGCAGCTATGGAAGGGGAAACACAGGAGGGTGAAAGGTCAGGGAACAACTGTTGGTGTGCCTTATTTCAGTGGGAACTGTGGGCACCAAATATTTTTGCCAGTTGGTTATACTTGTTCATCGGGCCTCCCCAACACTTCCCATGCCCCGCGTTTTGGCCACCACTACCATAAACCACGTCCCCACTGTAACACTGGCTGATTGTAACTGAGGAAAGGGAAGACCAAAATGAGTTGGAACTAACTCGTTTGAAAAATGGCTTCAAGGTGGTTGAAATGTGTTTGCAATATGGTTGAAATGTGGTTGTAAAACGGTTCCAATGCAGTTATGAGATAAAATGTGTTTTTAAGACGGTGTCTGAAATGCGATGGCCAATAGGCAGTTGCAGGACGGTGGGAACGAGGCTGAGGCGGACAGTATCTCACCTGCAGGATGATGTATCCCAGGAGGAGCAGGTGACGGTCCCTCATGGCCCGGGAGCCCACCAGCACCTCAGAGTTGTGACAGTAGTGCCACTTGTCATTCACAGACATGACCACTCTGAAAGAACAGAGGGAGTCAGTACCCCTGGAGATAACCATGCCATTTGTTTAATCATTTTCTACTCTACAGAACAATTTTTGGATAATCAACAAAACATTATAACAACCAAACCGTATTTTGGGATTCTGTTTTAACTCCTGTTGTTAAAACGGTTGCAATATCACAAGTTCTGTCATTCCAGTAGTTCCAGACAGACTTTCCACCAGAACAGTCTTTCAGGAAGGTTGCTAGCCATTACCCACCTCCCAGTACCCACCTCTTGAGCTGCCCCTGGTCCAACGTCGCCCTCTCCGCTTCGGCACGACCGGCCAGATGCAGCTGAAGCGGTGAGGCCGGTTCCGTGTCCCCGTCCACCGCGTCAGAGTACGCCGACCCCTCGTAGAAGGCAGGGAGCTCACAGTCGGCTCCGCGACTGCCCGGCCTCGCCTGCACCCCACTTTCGTCCTCCAGGATCTTCCCAATGGAGAACTGGAAGAGGGAGTCCGGGGCGGCCGCGGCAGATCCTCCCGGCCCGGAGGGCCCTTGCTGGGCCAGGCTGTCCGAGGGAGGGCTGCTGAGCGTGGAGCTGTCCTGGCTCTCCAGGGAGTGCTCCTTGGCCAGGCTGGAGTAGTAGTCGGCCGGGGTGTAGTAAGTGTTGTAGTCCAGAGGGCCTGCGCCGTTAGGCCCCGCCCTCTGCGCCAAGGCGGGGTTTGCCCCACGCTGCATGTGGTGCGCCAGGAAGGTCGTTGGCTCGTCACCCGCTACGGGCCGCTGGTCGCCCCCGTCCTCCAGCGGGGCAAAGGGGGAGAACTTGTGGAAGTCTGAGGTGAGGGCTGTGACGGCCGCGGATCCCTCTGAGGCTTTGGGGCCCACTACCAGGGGGACCCCGGCCACGGTGCGGATCGGGAGAACCCGGCCAGAGCCGTCGATCCAGAGCAGGAAGTCTGAATAGGAACGGGAGAGTAGAGAGGGTTTGGGTTCCGACATTAGAGGTTCCCAACATATTTTCATCACAACTGTACATTCGTCATAGTTCGCGTTACAACTGAACACATTTGGGAGAATCAAAAAGGTTCTCAATGTTCCTTAAACTTTGGGGGTGGGGGGGTGGGGGGGGCGTGGGGGGGTACACGGATAGAGACGTTTAAACCATTGAACGTACCGATTAAGGCGCCACTCACAGCCCTTTGGTTCCACACAGGTTCTGGTGTCTTGTCAACATACCTGTGTAATAACCTGGAGCCAGGACTTCATCCTGCTTGTAGCCGTTCACTCCCACCAACTGCCTGAGGGCTTCGGCAACGAGGCCCTTGTAGCTGGAACACACACACACACCTCATTTTAGCCACACACTTGCCACACGACAGCGGAAATAAGGCGGGTGACACGAGACATACTAAAATGAATCATGACCAACGGTCGGCCAAGCGTCCCGGCGCAGCACCAGTACCTGTATTTGCGGTTGACCTCGTCGGCGGTGAGTGCGTGGTCGAACATGAGCACCTTGTGTGCGTCCTGGAGCCGCGGGCCAGTGTAGTCCCGGTACTCCAGCTCCACCGCCGCATCCAACAGAGACAGGTACCGGCGCACGATCAGAGCGTACGGGCTGTCTGCGAGATCGGCAAAAAAAATAAACACAGGCGTGGGTCAGAGTAGGTAGGGGTCCAGACATGTGGCGGAACTGAATGGATCACACACGATGCCTCAGAGACGGCATTAGTTGTTTCTTTTGGGGTCAACTTGAGGTTTTATTTTCTTACTGAAGGGGTCAGTTGAAACCTAATGAAATGGCAGCTCTGTGCTCATGTGTGTGTTCATTGGGAGGGGGGGGGGGGGTGTTCATCGGGGGGGGGGGGGGGGGGGGGGGGGGGGGGCGGGTTGTGTTCATGCTCACTGGTGACGTTGCTGATGAAGGCTGAGGAGAAGACCCTGTGAAGCACCAGGCCGGGGAAGTGGCCCAGCTGGAACAGCGACATGAGTATGTTGACAGTGGCCAGAGGAGAGCTCAGGGCCTTCAGCTCCAGAACTGCCTCCAGCTTGGAGAAGAACTGGGCCTCATTAGAGGGCCGGTAGCTCATCCGGCTGAACGGGAACACAAGCTTCTGAATGACCTGTGGTGGAAAACAAAAACACCATTATCAGGACATTACCAAGTATTGCAACACTTAGTTGAGAGATCTGCTTTTGCACAAACTCATAGGGGACGTTGCTATGGTTGTAGCCATTGCAACACCGTGGGTACAACCATTGGGGAGGTTAGGTGGCAGCTCTTCAACACTTTGACAGTCGGACAGAAAAGCACCACTGACAGTTCGCATGCACTCTTCACATGGACTTGTCGTCAGTGTCATACAAACAACCGACAATATACATACAACTGACACTTCTTAACACAAGCAGGGTCATCTGACGCGTCAAATATTTCCTAGAGATCAGTGGGCCTCCCTGACCTTGCTGTCCAGATATTCGCCCTTCTTGACCAGAAAATCGGCAATGGTGTCGAGGAGTCGAGTTTCCCGGAGGCGGTGACGGGCGATGTACTTGGCAATGAGGGCCATGGTGTACGGGGTCACACTGTCCACTTTCTTAGGCAGCTCCTCTGAGGAAAAGAGCAGAAGATTATCCGGGGAATTACAGAACGACAGAGGAGCCAACAGAATAAACGGCGGTGAGATTATGACCGGAGGGGAACTCACCTGCCAGGCTGCAGACAAACTTCTCCTGCCGGTTCTGGTAGAAGAGGTGGGAGCTGAAGATGAGCTCCAGGCTCTTGTTGCTTGCCTCACGCACACAAGCCGCCAGCATCTCGTCCAGCAGCGCCATCTCCTGGTCACGCACGCCGCTGACGCTAGCTAGCGTGTGCTTGACCAGTCGAAGGATCTTCCTGTTGGTGCATTGAAGACGGACAATAGGGACGTTTGATAAAGTGAAAACCTCTATTATTAGAGTGTTACCAAACCTCGTGACTGACATGGACAATTGAGTATTTTACAATTGCATTGGGTTCAGTCAATAAAAATGGGATAAAATGTTAGCAGTAGTGGATAGCCCAGCGGTTAGCGCACGCCTAATAACTATTTACACCTACCTAAACCAACCCGGTTACACAACACAAGCTCACCTTGCCTCGCCTCAACTTTGCAACTATTAATGGACATCTTGCAAACACGAGAACCCCAGAGAACACAAAGCTGTACGTGTTTGTACAGAGAAAAGCGTAAAAATAAGAAAATTGCAACAGTCCCAATATTTCCAGTGGGCACTGTATCTATACCCCCAAATAGGAAGCAAACCAGAGCTCTACCTGTTGGCCAGAAGCTGCTCAGGGTTAGGGGGTATGTTCCCGGCCGTCGCGGCGTCAGCCGGTTGCAGCAAGCGCCACTTGAGGCGGTAGTAGGAGAGCAGCAGGAAGAGGGTCTGTGGGTGGCGTTCGCGCTCCAGGTTCTTCTCCAGGCCCGCCAGGCAGGCCTCGGTGAGCGGGTGCTGGCTGCTAGGGTGCAGCTTCATGCTGGAACTGAACACCATGGAGACGTCCTTCTGGTTGAACTGGCCCAGCCGTGACTGAGACTCCGCCTCTAGCACCTGCACCACCCGTGATTCGCTGGGAAGGCCTGGGGGTGGAGACGGGACTTTCAGGGTTTAATTGGTTACTTTCTTTTCAAGGAAAGCAGCCAAAAGAGAAATTAAAGTAGAAGCTACCATTTGAGAATGTTTACATATAATACATCAAATCAAATGCAAATGTGCTAAAAACCAAACAGAAGCAACCTTTAACACAAACACCTTCAAAATTTGAGACAGGGGAAACTATACAACCACCCAGCCTGACCTAGCGCAGCCACAGCATACAGGCAGTTGACGATGCTGAAGTTGTCGAACTTGGCACAGTCGTTCACGATTGCCTCGCACAGCGTCTGGAAGTCCTGGTGCTCCAGGATCTGTCTGCCTTCGTTCTCAACTCCACCACCCGGAACAAGGGCCGCCTCCGAACTAACACCGCCGCCCCCTACCCCAGCTCCGGCCCCACCCCCAGCTCCGGCCTGCAGCAGCTGGCCGATCTTCTGCAGGGCGATGGGGTAGTGGTTGTGGGAGATCTTTCCTGGGTTCTGCGTCACCCAGCGCAGCACCTCGTCCGCCCGGCGCGACCGCTCGATCAGCCGCTTCATGGTGAAGAAGGTGTCATAGCTCATTTTCTCGTGGATGAAGTTCCACGTCTTCTTCTTGTTGCCATGGGCGGCGGCGGCGTGGTGATGCAGGTGGGCGTGCGGCTGGTAATGGGTGTGCTGGGGGAGGGGTGGAGGCTGGGGGGGCGGGGGAGCCAGGTGCGGGTGGTAGTGCTGCTGGTGGTGGTGGTGGAAGTGGGCCCCACGGTGAGGGTCAGGGCGTCCCTGGTAGAGGGCCGGATAGCTGGGGGGCGGAGGGGGCACATGGTGGTGGTGGTGAGGGGGTAGTGGGTGGTGGTGGTGATGGGATGGGTGGTGGTGGTTCTCCAGAAGGGGCAGCCCTCCGCTCCCTAAACCCGGCCGGCGCCCAGGCTTTCCCCCTCCTCCCACCCCGCCGCCGCCGCCACCACCACCACCACCTGCGCTGTACAGACGGGCGGCATACATGCCGGCGAGGGCAAAAGCCAGTAAGTGAGGGCGGCGGGCGTGAAGCTGGCCGAGGAGGGCGAGGGGCGAAGGGACGACGCAGCCGCAGCTCAGGAGGTCCGGGCCGGAGGGCAGCCGCAGCATGATACACAGGCCTGTTCCACCTGGAGGCTCTGCTCAGCACACCTACAGGGAGACGGGGGGGACCGGGGGAGGGGCACGGAGGAGGGAGTCAGTCACATTGAACAAACGCGTGTCCGCACAGCAGCACAGCGAAATGACCTCCAGGTAAAGAACACTGTATATGAAACGGGAAAGAAAGTGGGAAGGAAACAAATCGGCACAGCACACCGCTGAGGGTTCAGCAAAAAATGCTCTCGTTCTGTCTCAAGTTTTCTATCTGGTAAAGCATGAAAGCATTTCTGTGTAGGTTTTTAGTAGGCAAAAACCAATTACAATGAAAGAAATTGGCTACACTGAATAAACTCTGACACCATTAGGAATGCACATTTTGGTATAATTGGTATATTTAGCAGCCAACAAACCAACTCTCATTAACTGAACTTATTGGACTAGTTCAAGCCATTTGGCCATTAGGTTGGACATATTAAGGTTAACTGACAATCCTGATAACTGACCTTTCCCAAATGAAGTAAACCTGATAAGGAATATTTCCATCTCACGAATTGCACACCACCAAATAGAGGAGAAAAAGCTTGAAATGGGTTATTAAATATGTATACAACGTATTTACATTCCAATCACATAACCAGGGAGGCAATTGATCTATCCTGAAGTTGATCTGTCCTAAATATAAAAAGTATAGTATGTCAAACATAATAATCAGGAAATACAAATGTCTAATAGGCAGGGTACAACTACAGAAATATCTAGCATTAGCATTTCATGACACACGTTAAGGGATATTAGTCACGAAAGGGCTAATATCTAGTCATGTGTTCGCAGGCTAAATTGGAAATGTACAGCCTGCTAACGCTACCGTAACTAGGGTAGCTTGCTAACTCGCTCCGACCTTGTTTTAAGTGTGACGTAACCCGGCAAATAGTTTCAAATAACGGTGTGTACACCAGTCAGTTAAAATGTTATGTATATAGCAGTAAATTACTAAAAGGGAAATACGCTGATGACAATTAACAAGCGTTAATTGGGAGACAAGTGTAGCTTGGAGACAGCAGCAGGGAATATTTTCTGCAAGGTCTTGCAGGTCTATCTCGTGCTATCAGAGTAGCTAACTAGCTAGGACGGCAACGCGTTAGCTGGCTCAGCTAATAGTTTATTAAACAAAGTACGCGAACAATCGAATGGCTTTATAAGTATTTATCACTACAAGCTGCCTCAGGACTGCTCCTTAAATGGAACATGATTTTTATGACGGGGCTTCTTATGAGCTCAGGTCAGGACCCTCCAATTAACCAACTGCTAACGTTAGTATGTCAGAAAATATTTATGAAGCTACAGTAGCTGGCTACAGTACTCACCAAAATATGGAGTTGCGCACTGCAACTATCGCCATATCGTCGTTACGCAGGTTATGTTATTCCAGAAATAGTCTAAAAAATATGGATACAATCAGTGGGCTTTCAAGATACTGCTACATCAGCTTACTTGTTTGTGTGGTAGTATTCAGTGATTTTATTTTGAGGTGCGTGTATTTTTAACGAGACATTTTTTGGAAGTACATTTACCATGCGTAACGTCGAGTTGCAACTCCTACATTACTGTGTTTTATAAAGTTTGTAGAGCTGACTAATAATGGCAAATGATCCTGACATCAGAGAACACGTCCAAAACTAAAGTACTTAATTAGGACTGAGGCATTTAGCTAACAAAAGCTGCTTAAGTCAACTAGTGATGCAATTACAAATGTATAAAAACGTACTTACATGTTTGTCAACGCGGAACAGTAATATCCAGATAATGGTGGGATAAGTGTCGTATCATGGAGCAATGACAGTTTGTATCATTTTTTTATGTGACACTCCCAAAAAGTTTAACGAACCTCTTTATTGGGCCAATTGATTACTACAAAGCTCGCCGTTGTAGTAAAGAATGTAACTATGGTCGTTATTAACTGTAATTAACCTTCCTTTGCTTGGTAAAGCAATAAGGCCTTGCCTTTATAAGGTGCTTGAAAAGGGATGTCTGGGCTAGCAAGCTAACCCAATGACGAGCTAGGAGCAAGCAGGGTTAACTGACACTGGCGTGACAACCAGCTTGTCAATGAAAAACATTCACAATTTTGGATGCCATTTTAACTTAAAACTTGGTCCGGCACTACCTAAAAGCTAGCTAGTAAACAATGACGTAGATAATGGTGTATTTCATTGGACGTGGACATCTATGGAATGACACCGTCGTTTGCAACCTGTCTGAGCTAGCTCGTTAGCATGATTCCAGTTGACTTGATCCGTCCTCTCTGTCCAGCAGCATGAGCTGTACTGACTACGGGTTTTATTCATTCACACTGACCGATGGAAACTTTGCCTTTGAATCAGCCGAAAAAGTGTAAACACTTTGGATGGCATTTGCCGTAAGAACTTTATTCGCTTTCCCGTCCTCTTATTCCTCGCTCTCCGCCCCAGTATCGGCCATCTTCCCAGCATGCACGTTTTTTACTTCTGCAATGGATTTTAACGGCAGTTGACATTAGCTCTTTACCGCCACACACTGTGTTGGAGTGTAAACCAGTGTTGATAAGTGAAGGCCAAATCGGGACAATTCATTCTTTTTTCTACTTCTTCTGGGGTTATTTTTTATTAAGGACGGCGGCAATCCAATGTTACACTTGCATACCGCCACCTAGTCGATGGCGTGAGTTTTGATAATGTCAAAAATGATTGAATATGAACAGTGAAACTCCTATTTTTGTTATTAAAACAGTATCTAAAATAAATGTTCATATAAATATAAGCACATGTATGGCATATATTACGTAATATATCTTTACATTTTCATTGTGTTGTCAATTCACTTACGATAATGTTAAAACCAACAAAATATAAAAACATGATTAATGGCGTCCTACTTCAGTGTACAGGTGCTATTCATAATGACATTCTGGTGTAATATTGTTGGTTACAAGAGGTGAAAATACGTTTTGTAGATTTCAGCTACATCAACAAAAGCTACATTTAAAAATATTTTCATATTGTAGCGACCTATTTCAATTCTATCGATTACGAATTCAAATACCCAAGTCCCAACAACTTTCCCGAGAATTCATTGGATCTTGATCCTCTACAGAGGAAACACGTGGCATCATATTTTGATTAATGAACATTAATCTCACGATAAAACGAAAGTATATTTACACACATCTAACAAAAGGAAAACAACTGTAGAAGAAACTGTGAAATGTGTTTTGTTTGCTGATCCCCCATGATCCTTATTTGAACATTTTTGTAATTATTATTTCAACATATTACCAACAATATTTTGACATTACAAACTTTGGTTAAAACACAGTGTTCCTATCTGGACAATGAGATGTGAAGGCAGGCCTATTACAGTATTTCTTCCAGTACCATACCAAAATGTAATGCAAATCATAATTTTAATATTAACTTTGTGTCACTGCATGTAGCAACCTGAATTATTGACAAAAATCATATCAGAAAACAAGGCTTTATTTCAAGGGAACTAACCTAAACGGTTTAGGGTTAGAAAATGCTATTTAATGCTAATAAATGCAATTTTAAAACAGAGAAAATCCAATAATTGCTTTAACTTTCATGTTTTGTTCCTTCCTTTGTCACAACTCTATATTTGAGTTCCACCATTCACATTCTGTTACACAGGTTGGATAAATGAGTAGCCCGACAGTAACAGCCCTTAGAAAGTGTGCTGCATTATAAACAGTTGTGATTCATGTGAAGGCGGCCGATAGTAGAACCTCGGATTCAGGAGGAACAGTGTGGTTTTTGTCCAGGCCGTGGAACACTGGACCAGCTCTATACCCTCTACAGGGTGATGGAGGGTTCATGGGAGTTTGCCCAACCAATCCACATGTGTTTTGTGGATTTGGAGAAGGCATTCGACTGTGTCCCTCGCGGCATCCTGTGGAGGGCTGTCAGGTCCCTGTACGACCGAAGCAGGAGCTTGGTCCGCATTGCCGGCAGTAAGTCAGACTTGTTCCCTGTGCATGTTGGACTCCGGCAGGGCTGCCCTTTGTCACCGGTTCTGTTCGTAATTTTTATGGACAGAATTTCTAGGCGCAGCTAGGGGCCGGAGGGTGTCAGGTTTGGGGACCACACGATTTCGTCTCTGCTCTTTGCGGATGATGTTGTCGTGTTGGCCCCTTCAAGCCAGGACCTTCAGCATGCACTTGGACGGTTTGCAGCCGAGTGTGAAGCGGTGGGGATGAATATCAGTACCTCCAAATCCGAGGCCATGGTCCTCAGTCGGAAAAGGGTGGCTTGCCCACTTCAGGTTGGTGGAGAGTGCCTGCCTCAAGTGGAGGAGTTTAAGTATCTAGGGGTCCTGTTCACGAGTGAGGGAAGGATGGAACGGGAGATTGACAGACGGATCGGTGCAGCTTCTGCAGTAATGCGGTCGATGTATCGGTCTGTCGTGGTGAAGAAAGAGCTGAGCCGCAAGGCGAAGCTCTCGATTTACCAGTCAATCTACGTTCCTACTCTCACCTATGGTCATGAGCTTTGGGTCATGACCGAAAGGACAAGATCCCGGATACCGGCGGCCGAAATGAGCTTTCTCCGCAGGGTGGCTGGGCGATCCCTTAGAGATAGGGTGAGAAGCTCGGTCACCCGGGAGGAGCTCAGAGTAGAGCCGCTGCTCCTCCACATCGAGAGGGGTCAGCTGAGGTGGCTTGGGCATCTGTTTCGGATGCCTCCGGAACGCCTTCCTGGGAAGGTGTTCCGGTCCCGTCCCACCGGGAGGAGACCCCGGGGAAGACCTAGGACACGCTGGAGGGACTATGTCTCCCGGCTGGCCTGGGAACGCCTCGGTGTCCCCCCGGAAGAGCTGGAGGAAGTGTCTGGGGAGAGGGAAGTCTGGGCATCCCTGCTTAGACTGCTGCCCCCGCGACCCGGCCCCGGATAAGCGGAAGAAAGTGATGATGATGTGAAGGCACAGTTTAACACTTTGCCATATGAATACATTAAGGAATTAAAAAAAGGGCTAGAAAATGCCACATCAAGAGCATGTTTGATACAGCTGCTTAATGCTGAAACCTGCCAACTGAAGGGATACACAAAACAAAGGCAACATTGAATATCCAAAGATAGCAACAGGTGTTTTATAAGAAGTGCCTCTGACCATCCATGCTTGACAAGGCCCGTCAGTTATCAGAAACATCCAAGGCATCCAGTCTGAAGGCCTTCATCTTAAAATCTTCCCAAAGGTGTGTCAACTCCATGAAGATGAAATGGTGGACACTTTTCATGTAGTTTGTCATTCTTTTGAAAAACAATGATTATATTAGCTAATTATATTTTTTAAATATATGGTTTTTTTTATGTTTAGAAGTGTACCTTGTTCACATTCATTTGGCGAGCACAGTCAATATGGGCAACAGTGCTAGTGAAGTTGTTATTTCACACTATACAGTTTATGAAGTGCTGCAAAGAAAGGATATGAAGCAATACGTTATATACACGTGGACTGTGGTTTATTGACTATATCAAATGGCACAATGCTGCATTTGGAAATGGGTCAGTCGAACCCCTTATATGAACCTGAACCCCTTATATGAACCTGAACCCCTCATCTTTATAGTCCATTACTTTTCTTTGAGGTCTTGTGTTTCAGCTTCATTACTTTCACAGATCAGAAACGATCACACAGGGCTACAGCTACAACAGATATTGCATGTTAACTAGTGCTGAAAGCAGAGTAGATTATCTCTCATGGGGGATCTGAACTACTCACCCTTCTGGGTTTAAATGCACAGTCACTGCGATGTTTGTGTCCACTGCTACTGCTGGCCTTAGGGCAGACTGTTGCATTCAACACCGCATAGACTTTAACTTCCCGAGGTTTGACCTACAGGCAAAACATGACATTTATTTACAACAGTAAGAACATTATGAGATTCAAAATACAAACCCTATTCCAAAAAAGTTGGGACACTGTACACATTGTGAGTAAAAAAGGAATGGAATAATTTCCAAATCTCATAAACCTATATTTAATTCACAATAGAATATAGATAACATATCGAATGTTGAAAGTGAGACATTTTGTAATGTCTTGCCAAATATTGGCTCATTTTGGATTTCATGAGAGCTACACATTCCAAAAAAGTTGGGACAGGTAGCAATAAGAGGCCGGAAAAGTTAAATGTACAGATAAGAATCAGCTGGAGGACCAATTTGCAACTTATTATGTCAATTGGCAACATGACTGGGTATAAAAAGAGCCTCTCAGAGTGGCAGTGTCTCTCAGAAGTCAAGATGGGCAGAGGATCACCAATTCCCCCAATGCTGCGGCGAAAAATAGTGGAGCAATATCAGAAAGGAGTTTCTCAGAGAAAAATTGCAAAGAGTTTGAAGTTATCATCATATACAGTGCATAATATCATCCAAAGATTCAGAGAATCTGGTACAATCTCTGTGCGTCAGGGTCAAGGCCGGAAAACCATACTGGATGCCCGTGATCTTTGGGCCCGGAGACGGCACTGCATCACATACAGGAATGATACTGTAATGGAAATCACAGGGCTCAGGAATACTTCCAGAAAACATTGTCGGTGAACACAATCCACTGTGCCTTTCGCCGTTGCCGGCTAAAACTCTATAAGTCAAAAAAGAAGCCGTATCTTAACAGGATCCAGAAGCGCAGGCGTTTTCTCTGGGCCAAGGATCATTTAAAATGGACTGTGGCAAAGTGGAAAAGTGTTCTGTGGTCAGACAAATCAAAATTTGAAGTTCATTTTGGAAAACTGGGATGCCATGTCATCCGGACTAAAGAGGACAAGGACAACCCAAGTTGTTATCAGCGCTCAGTTCAGAAGCCTGCATCTCTGATGGTATGGGGTTGCATGAGTGCGTGTGGCATGGGCAGCCTACACATCTGGAAAGGCACCATCAATGCTGACAGTTATATCCAAGTTCTAGAACAACATATGCTCCCATCCAGATGTCGTCTCTTTCAGGGAAGACCTTGCATTTTCCAACATGACAATGCCAGACCACATACTGCATCAATTACAATGTCATGGCTGCATAGAAGAAGGATCTGGGTACTGAAATGGCCAGCCTGCAGTCCAGATCTTTCACCCATAGAAAACATTTGGCTCATCATAAAGAGGAAGGTGCGACAAAGAAGGCCTAAGACAGTTGAGCAACTAGAAGCCTGTATTAGACAAGAATGGGACAACATTCCTATTCATAAACTTGAGCAACTTGTCTCCTCAGTCCCCAGACGTTTGTAGTCTGTTATAAAAAGAAGAGGGGATGCCATACAGTGGTAAACATGGCCTTGTTCCAACTGTTTTGAGAGGTGTTGATGCCATGATATTTAAAATCAACTTATTTTTCCCTTAAAGTGATACATTTTCTCAGTTTAAACATTTGATATGTCATCTATGTTGTATTCTGAATAAAATATTGAAATTTGAAACTTCCACATCATTGCATTCTGTTTCTATTCACAATTGTACAGTGTCCCAACTTTTTTGGAATCAGGTTTGTACAACAATTAATAATTGAGCCATTTCTTTACCATAGATTCCCCAATAATTTGATGAAAATTGAAGTGCTCATTATTTGGCATGTTGTTCCCCAAACAGTTTTTCTCATTTGTATGTTTAATAGCCATGTCAAACATTACCTTTGTGTTCAACATCCCAAAAGTTCATTGGATCTTGTTCCTCTGCACAGGAAATGCAACACATGTTTTTCTTTGGCCAGAAATTTTGCAAAAGTCTGGAGAATTGAACCTATAGTAAATATGTTGTTTATGTGTTCTCATGAAAAACAAAAAAGTTAATTTACACACATCTAAGAAAAAACAACAACTTTAGAATAAACCGTGAAATGTATGTTGTTTGCTGCTCCTCCATGATCCATATTTCAACATTTATTTGTATTATTATTCTCAACACAAAATATAACATCAATATATTGTGTCCCTATCTGAAAGATAAGTTGTGAAGGTAGGCCTATTTCAGCATTTCTTCTTGTACCATACTTAAATCGAATGTAAACAATAATTTAATCGGTATTATCTGTATCAAGGAACCTGACCTAAACGGTACAGAGTTAGAAATTGCCTACATTTCCACAGCTCTTAAAGCCAGTTTGGCAATCCAACTTTGTTTGACTGAAAGTTAGAACAATTACGTTTTAATATACTTGAAAGTATATTTATAAGTATGAAAGTATATTCATGCCATATATTACATCATATCTCTAAACAGGGCCTGGTCATAGATTTCAATCAAAGCTCATCCTTCATTCTTTTCACAGCACCGTCAATCCACTCACGATACTGTCAATATCAACAAAAGAACTCACGGCATCACAGATTTCTCTGATAATAATTCTTACATTCTGGTGTAATTTTGTTGGTTTTAAGATCTTATTAGAAGTGAAAATATGTTTGTCTTGATTTCAGCCATTACATCAACAAAAGCTGCTATTTCAATAAGGGTTTGTCATTAATTCGATTCCACATTCAAACACCCAAGTAAATCCTGTCCATCACTTACAGACCTGGCTGGCCAGAGAGAAGGGGATAATTATACATGTTTGCTCTATTCAACCTTTAATTAGAGAGCTAGAGACCAGGCTGCATTTCCTCCTTTACTGCAACCAATAGGCAGACACAAGCAATTATCCTCCCAAAATAAAAAAAGAAATGCTATTTAAAAGTGTGAAAGTCCAATAATTGCTTTATTTTTTATTTGGTCACAACTCTATATTTGAGTTCCACCACTCACATTCTGTTACACAGGTTGGATAAATCCATATAGGCCAGACAGTACAGTCTTTAGAAAGCGTGCTACAGAATAAACAGTGGGGTGATTCTTGTGAAGTCACAGTTAAGCACTTTGCAAATTAGTAATACTTTTAGGAATTAATAAAGGGCTAGAAAAATGTCACATCAAGAGCATGTTTAACACCACTGCTTTATGCTGAAACCTCACAAGAGAAGAGAACATTGAAAATCCAAAGACAGAAACAGGTGATTTATAAGAAGTGCCTCAGACCATCCATGTTTGCCAAGGCCATCAGAAACAACCAAGGCATCCAGTCTGAAGTTTTTCTTCATTATGTCTTGCCATAGGTGTTGCAACTCCAGGAAGATGAGTAGTTGG
The DNA here is from genome assembly GCF_011004845.1 of Esox lucius. Taxonomy (NCBI): domain Eukaryota; kingdom Metazoa; phylum Chordata; class Actinopteri; order Esociformes; family Esocidae; genus Esox; species Esox lucius. The sequence continues at coordinate 31,387,811 of NC_047571.1, forward strand.
ACACTTTTCATGTCGTTTGTCATTCTTTTGAAAACAATGATTATATTAGCTAATTATATATTTTAAATAAATGTGTTTGAGTTTAATTAGGATCCTAACAAATTGATGATTCATGAGCTACACATTAATTTATGAAACAATGTTTACCTCTTCCACATCCTTGTGGCGATCACACTGAATATAGGCATCATTGCTTGTGAAGTTGTCGTTGCAAATTATACAGTTTATGAAGGGCTACAGAGAAAGGATATGAAGCAAGACATTATAGACATGTGGACAGTGGTTTATTGACTGTATCAAATGGCACAATGCTGCATTTGGAAATGGGTGAACATGAACCCTTTATATGAACCTGAACCCCTTATATGAACCTGAACCCCTTATATAAACCCGAACCCCTTATCTTTATAGTCCATTACTTTTCTCTTAGGTCTTGTGTTTCAGCTTCATTACTTTCACAGATCAGAAACGATCACACAAGGCTACTGCTACAACAGATATTGCATGTTAACTAGTGCTGAAAGCAGAGTAGATTATCTCTCATGGGGGATCTGAACTACTCACCCTTCTGAGTTTAAATGCACAGTCACTGCGATGTTTGTGTCCACTGCTACTGCTGGCCTTAGGGCAGACTGTTGCTTTCAACAGCGCATAGACTTTAACTTCCCAAGGGTTGACCTAAAGACAGAACACATTACATTAATTTACAAGTGAGAATAGTATAACACTCAAAATACAACAATTAATTAATCAGCCATTACTTACCACAGGTTCCCTATTAAATTGTAGAAAATTGAAGTGCTCATTTGTTGGCATTTTTGGCCCCAACCTGTTTTCCTCATTTAGGTATTTAATAGCCATGTCAACATATTTCTTCTCAACCTCCCTCAATATATCATAGTTGCTCAGGCCATTTGCTGTAATCAACACGGTTGCTGAATAAACCAGCAAGACGCTCAAGAAGCCATTCGTCTTCATCTTAACACAGGACAGATAGACTAAATGTTGACAGTGTATGTGTTTGTGTGTTGGTAGACACAGAGCAAACATTACCTTTGTGTTCAACAACCCGAAAGTTCATTGGATCTTGGTCTTCTGCAGAGGACATGCAACACTTGTTTTTTCTTTGGCCTGACATTTTGCTAAAGTCTGAGGAAATTGAACCTATAACAAATGTTATTTGTTCTCATGAAGATGAAATCAACAAGCGCAAACCCAAGACTTTTCAGGATATTGAAATCTACGGTATAGAAGAGGGTTGCAAGCCAACTCTGTCAGACTTTACAGGAAGAGGCTCAGTGCTGTTATCCACTCCAGGGGAGGATTCATGAAATATTGATTCTAGGGGTGCCGAAACCTGTTTTGCAGAAAAGATCATATGCCTAAATAAAATGTTTTGTTGTAATGAAAGTACACAGCTCCCTCTTGTTTGCCTTGCATCATTGTGTTGTTAATTTTTACACTAGGCTTTGCTTAATATGAAGGGTCTCAATACTTATTGAGTTGACTCTGTGTGGAATAAATGCCAGGATGCTTCATCATTGGATTTGTATGTGTATTACATTGATTTCAGATATTCTCTTAATGTGCATTTTTTTCATCATGTATTTCATTTATTTTTATTTATTTGTTATGTGTGTATTGCAGGGCCCACTTGAAAATGAGACTTCAGCCTCAATGTGTAAATTAATAAAATGTATGGGCAACAGATAATGTTCAAACATGACAGTTAAAATGTCATTAGTTTTGGTACATCACAGCTTGCCAAATCCTACATTATTTACAACGATTTCAAAGTGAAAGGAAAAAGTCAGATTTCTGATGTTTTTGTTGCGATGATAAAAAGGCTTTTGCAGTATATGGTCTACTAGTTTATTGTATAATCCCAAAAAATATCTGAGCATACATCCAATGTGTGATTATATAAAAGATTAGGTTTTTAATTTGAAGATTTCTACTGAGGCAAGATGGTTGAAAGATCAACTTCAACCAAAACTCTTCCATCACCTATTGACACCCTCCCTCAGAATAAGAAATTAAAGTGACATCCTCCAGATCCATTCTTGTGCTTTTTATCATTTCTAAAGCAACCTACACATAATGAAACAATGTACTACTTCAGTTAAATAAATCTGAAATATTACAATCTATCAAATCGAAGGACATCTAAACCCAAATATGTTTATGGTTTGTGACACTGCAATGGATATCACTGATCCAGAATCGCATGACTGCTGAATTATTACAGTCATTTTAATTAGCTGCTTCAACAGGTTGACGTCACACAACAATAGAAAGTAGTTCATTAAAAATATAAATCATAGAAAATCGCAGGAAATAAAAATGTAGATATAGCTGCTGTCACAAACTCCTTCATCCTTTCTGAAAAAAAAAACTGTAAAACAGACACCTGAGGTGATGTTAAATGAAAGCAGAGTATATGGCAAAATAGAATCTGTACCATGTGGGAGGTTCTGAGATACTGACCTGTATCATGTGGGGGGTTCTGAGGTACTGACCTGTATCATGTGGGAGGTTCTGAGGTACTGACCTGTATCATGTGGGGGGTTCTGAGGTACTGACCTGTATCATGTGGGAGGTTCTGAGGTACTGACCTGTATCATGTGGGAGGTTCTGAGGTACTGACCTGTATCATGTGGGGGGTTCTGAGGTACTGACCTGTATCATGTGGGGGGTTCTGAGGTACTGACCTGTATCATGTGGGAGGTTCTGAGGTACTTACCTGTATCATGTGGGGGGTTCTGAGGTACTGACCTGTATCATGTGGGAGGTTCTGAGGTACTGACCTGTATCATGTGGGAGGTTCTGAGGTACTGACCTGTATCATGAGAGAGGTTCTGACCTGTACCATGTGGGAGGTTCTGACCTGTACCATGTGGGAGGTTCTGAGGTACTGACATGTATCATGTGGGAGGCCTGGACCTGTAACATGTGTATGAAGTCCATTTTCTTGGTTTGGTTGTTCTCGGTCCAGTGCTTCTCAAACTCAGCAGCAGTCATCTTATTCCAGGTGAATTTAAGGTAGTACAGGTTGACTGCCTGTTGGTACGCTATTGGTGTGTAAACTTTGATCTCCCAGCAAAGTCAATATTTGTCACGTGTTTATCTACCGGACTGTAATCCCTGGTAACAGCTTGTCACTCTCTCCCCGCTCCGCTTCCGACTCCCATCACATTAACGCTGGTTTTTCCCTTTCCAATGCTGGGGAAGACAGGCAGGATATTGTGGCTTCAGGACAGGCAGTAGTAGCACCATACAATGTTTGCTGCTTAAGTAGCCTAGAGTTTTAGATACAACCAGTGAAGGAAGTTCACTGGCCACCTTGGTGGTTAGGTTGCTGGTTCGAATCCCAGAGCCCTTAGGCTAGGCACCAAAACGTTTTGCCCCTGTAAGCCTCTCCATATAAGGGTTTCTGAGAATGAATTACATGTAAAACTTGTAAAGATGTTATTTGGCTAGTATTTCAGAACTCTTGCCTGTCCAGTATGTTGTGCAGCGTGGTGCGGATGAAGTCCCGCATGCATTGATGTTCAGAAGAGCGCTCCAGGAACAACCGGAAGGACTTCACGTATCTCTCCTCGTCCTCCACCAGATTCCTCATAACGCCGGACATGGCTGAATGTCCTGTCCAAACAACCACAGCTTGCACACTCAGGTTATTTATGTATGTCGATGAAAGCAATGTGTAATTATTAATGCCAAACCTACACCATTCATTTTGATTAATGTGATCTTGGGTAAATATATTGATGTGTGAAAGGGCACTGTTTGCTAGATATGTCGTGCTCCATGAGTAGAGCAGAGACTGTGTAAAGTTGAGATTCCACACATATGCAGAACGCCAACACTAAACATAAGTACAACAACTATATAACCTAAATCCTCATCATCAACACACAGAACAGAGATATTCTTCTCCAGGCCCAACCTGCCTTCTCCCAGGACATAAGGCCAGCATTCTCTTCTCATAGGCGTTCTGTGTGCTAAACGCTGTGACCGAAAATGTCCCCGCAGCTGAAATTTTGTGTAGTTTGTATTCTCAGCAGATAATTACAGAAAGTGTTCTTATCAAATTCTCCATCTCCGCAACAACGTTTTGTCCAAGTGAAAGCCCTACTATTAACCAGTTCCTGACTGATGGCTGACTTTCCCGGTTGCTGTAAGGCTAGGACTGGATTCAATTGAGTTCATAAGCCATAGTTAGTAGTGCTGCAGACCAACAGAAACATAACAATTTTACTTTATTGGTGTAATATTTTTATTATATTTGTTTATGTATGTAAATTGTTACATACTGCTGAGTGTTGTACAGAGAATCCTTGGTCAATAATCCAAGAAGAGATATCAGTTCTTAATCAAGATGTGACATGAAGAGATGTGTCCAGTGACAACATTTCTACTACTCTTTTAGCCAAACTAGTCTATTGGTTTTTCAGTGCCAGATTTTGTTGTTCGGTCTTCAAGTGGAGAACGCAGGTTGGAACAGGTCCAGATATTACTGGCCTGACTGGCTGTAACGCTCCACGCTTCACACTCTTAGAAAGTCTTAGCAATTTTCTTTTTTTTTTATTTATGAATTGAGATACCATAGATAATTTCACAATTCACTGATGTTTAATGATCTATGTAGGCATTCTACAAAATAATACAAACTTTATTCAAGGTTACAGTCAAATTGTGTTATAGTACATAAAACAACTTTTTAATGCCTGGTACTTTTTGCAGTATTTATAATCAATGATCCTCCATACCCATTTTGCATCAACATTACCTTTCGATCAATAGATAGGCTTTGTAGAGATAAAACAAGTATTTTCTGGATCTTTAAAGTCAGACAAAACCCAGTAAAATGGAGCATTCTTGCAATGCAATATTTTAATGCCTTATACAGGCAGATTCACAAGTGTTACACAATGTTTCTCAAACCGAGGTCCTTGGACCGGCAACCGTCCTGCTGTTCCGTGGCATATCCCTCCTGAAAAAGTCCCATTAATTGCATAGATGCTTCCTTCATAGAACCAAGTAAGCCCTGGCGAGGTCCACTATCCACAGATCTGACTTTGAGAAATGCTGCCATTAGGCACCAAATTATTTTTGTGCACAAAGAAATGGACAGGTGTGCCACTATATGAAATGTGCATTAATATCTGATCTCAAAACTTCATGCGTGGAAAAGATTACATTTGAAAAAAAAGGTTTACGTTACAATCTAGTGCATTCATGTATTGTACTGAAATAATGCCCTACTTTGCTGTGTTTTGTCTGAATTAAGAATTTCGGAAAATACTTTGTTTCTCTCTACAAATCCTACTAATCGATCTTAGTGTCATCAGAGCTTGTTGCTGTTATCATACATTAAAATATTTAACTGTTACTGAGGTTACTTTCTTCTATAATAACTGGAGAAATGTGTTCATTTAAAATGTAATGCCTGTATTTTACGTTTTAGGCTGGGTATATGTATAACTATTTTGTGACAAATGCTAATGTAAAAATAGTTTTATAAAATCATTTTGATTGACGGATTATTTCATTAATAAAAGATGCATTCCTGGGCATGTTGTTGTGTAGCGGTCTCACTCGCATTTGTGGATTGTTGACCTGTGACCTTGACCCAGAACGTAACGGCCATATTTCTTTGCACAAATGCAAACAGATCCACACACAACCTGATCCATATAAGTACACTTAACAATTCTAACACAAAAGTATTGACTGACAAATCTGGTTGCATTTTAGAATGGTTGCATGTTCTATTTTAGAAATGTGACTCAGGTAGTTTTTATTTGTGGATAGTGACTTACATTAGTGCATTTTCTTTACGTTTCCAACTACCCATTTGTGAGTGCGGTGTATACATATGAATCATGGTTTACCACCATGGATTTGCTGCTGCATGTACATTTGTGAGTTATGTGCTGTAAACACAATAATGTTGGCAATATTCAGTCTCCAGTGGTTCCCAACCACAGTCCTCAAGTACCCCCAACAGTACACATTGTCATTGTAGCCCCAGCCAGGCAATCGAGTACCGAAGTTGTGAACCACTGCTAAAGACATGAGCTCAAAACTAAAGGCTACTTGTGCGTGCCTGCGTCATCGCGTAATTTTGATGTATGCAAAAAAGAATGGCGGCTTGTGTTAGGAAATGGGACAGTTAATGGATCAGATAGCTGGCTAAGTCTTCAAAACAATTTTGTCATAAGTATTTAAGAGACATTTCTTTTAGTATAGCCAAGGTGTTAATACGGCAGAATGGCTCACCGATACCTTGGCTTGTCAAGAGTTAGTAGGAATATATTAAACATGTTGTTGCCTCCAAACGTCAGAAGAGCTAGCTGTGCACGACTGGTGAGTTGCAGCTATCTAGCTACAGTACTGTACTGTACTGTAGTAGCTAGCGACGTTATATCATACCAAACATGTAGTCGTTTCTTGCTTTGCTTTAACTACATAATCAGTAACTACGTTTTGATCGTAGACAGGACAATTTCGCATGTTTCTAAGAAATTGTTTTTAGCTATTATGCCCAGTAAAACAACATGTTATTCGAACTAGCTGTCTAGCATAACAGGCCTTCGGTTGACATTGCCAACGTTCATAACGTGACACTACAGGAAATGCAACAGATTAATGGGAAATTATTCCTTTCGATAACTAGCTAGTGGCTGTTTCTTTTAGTTTTTCTTAAATTCGTTGTCACGCCTTGTTTTGCTTCGTGCTAAAATTGCAATGATGTGCTGTGCTTCGCTGTGTTCGATGCTGTTGATTTCTATCAATATAGCTGATGGAGAGACATCCCCTAGTTTATCTGTGGGGCCTATTTCCCCAAAGGTATGATTTGAGAAGGATAGAGAATGATTTGGCCTTTAATGTCAAAAGCCGGTATTAGCATGGACATTGACATTTTGGGCTTCTACTATATCAATATATGTATATGGCTGGGTCTTTCCATTGCCTGATCTTTCCTAATGACCACATTAGATGTAACGTCAGTTCAGTTGATTGATGAAAGGTGTACTGGGTTTTGAATCAATTAGAACATCTAGCATTGTGATGTATTAGCTTATTTGGTGCAATTATTTCCCCTCTTATTTAATTCTCATCCTGGATTCCTATCATCAGCATAGAGCGGACAATATCTCCTGTGATGTGGGTTTGATTCCAGGGTAGCCCATTAGTAACATCTACACAACTAGGTCGCATTGGATGACAAAGTGTACTCAGTGGCCTGCATTGTATTGATTGTCATCTTTCATTTTAAAGGTTTCTGTCCAAGCAGAAAGCCAGGTTGCGCTCGAAAGGAGGAACCTTTTTGAACAGGTGTTAGGTGCCTATCAAAGACTCTGCTCCAAGCCTCCAAAAGGTATGCACCTCAGCGTTTACTGTATTCTGGCAAATATTAAAGAGACACATTACTTTATGTCAGGATAAGTTCTGCGTGACTATTTATGATTTTGCACTTGCTAAAGTTTGGTGTTCTTGCTTCAGGATTTGAAAAATATTTCCCCAATGGTCCAAAGAATGCTCCGAAGAGCAGTGAGCCCAACCCAGCAAGTGGAGAAGCCAAAGGTCATTTATACCGCCGGCCGCTGTTACATCCAACTGAACATCGCCATTTAATGTCTAACTTAATTTCAGGGCTGTGATTAACAGTTTTCAGATGCGCTGTAATACATTAACACGAAGGCCATTGTGAGCCTCTACACAAATGTAATGTCCAGGCTGAGGGTCGACTTGCTGTAAGTCTGAACACCGATTCTGTGTTCTCAGAGGCCAAGCCAACCACCAATGCACAGAAGGCCACTGGCAAATCTGCTGAAGGTGGAGGTGGAGGGGGCGGAGGGGGGAAAAGAGGAGGCAGGAAGGAGGAGTCCCACTGGTATTCCCGGCTTCAAAAGGTGAGCGTCAAACACCCGAAACCTGTCTGAAGTTCACCTAATGTGACACGGGCCTGTTTGCGTGCGCTACGGCCTCCTCGTCCACTGAACTCTGCGCTACTCTTAAGACTTGTATCGTTGCCGCGGTGACGTAAACCCAGCTCCACCGCGGCCGTGCGATGCCGCGCGAGACCACGTGGTGGATGGAAACGGACAAACGCTACATTTTTCATTTGATGGTCAGGGTGACGTGCCATGGGACGACAAGGAGTTCAGGATGTACCTGCTGAGCAGTGCTGCGTTCTGGATCACAGTCATGTACTACGTCTTCTTCCGGGACGGCGGGAGGGAGGTCACCTGGAAGGACTTTGTCAATAACTACCTGTCGAAGGAAGTTGTGAGTATTCCATCATAGGTTGGAGGATGGTGTGAATTGTTTCTAAAACTATGCAACAGGTCCTAAAGTTGCTCTGGCTACTCTTTAAGTAAGCTGGGTCAGTCGCACATCTTCTCTTTTGAAGTTACTCACATTTTTTTTTTTTTTATTATTATTTTTCTTTCCTCTCCAGGTCGACAGACTGGAGGTTATAAACAAGCGCTATGTGAAAGTGGTGTTTTCACCTGGGAAGACTCCTGTGGATGGAGTGAGTCTTGCATCAGTCACGTTTTCTTGTTGTGCACGTGTTCTCAGCCTCTCCATTCAGAACCAACGCTGATAACAACAGTTTTTTTCCCTCTCTTTCCTATTTCAGCAGTATGTGTGGTTCAACATTGGCAGTGTGGACACGTTTGAGCGGAACCTGGAGACGGCTCAGAACGAGATGGGGATTGAGGGGGAAAACCGTCTGCCAGTGGTCTACTCCGCTGAAAGCGATGGGTAAATAAGACACGTGGATAACTTGTCCAGTAAGAAGGGCAGCACCAAAACGTTCCAAGTTGCCCTATTGGTTGCGGCCCTGGCCTTTTTTCACCAGCGTGTCTCTTCTGCACCCTGCAGGACGTTCCTCCTCAGCATGTTGCCGACGGTGCTGATCATTGGCTTCCTGCTCTTCGTGTTACGACGTGGGCCGGGGGGTGTGGGCCGCCCGGGGGGGCGGGGCATGGGCGGCCTCTTCAGTGTCAGTGAGACCACGGCAAAGGTGCTCCGCGACGAGATCGACGTCAAGTTCAAGGACGTGGCGGGCTGCGAGGAGGCCAAGCTGGAGATCATGGAGTTTGTCAACTTCCTGAAGAACCCAAAGCAGTACCAGGACCTGGGCGCCAAGATCCCTAAGGTGAGCCGAGCTGAGAGCAGGATTCCCACGGGTCCTTGAAATCCTAGGGAGTTTGTGAATTTCAGAAAAACAAATCAAGGCTTTGAAAGTTTTTGAAAATAGACATGGGTCAGTGAAAGTGCTTGAATTTATATATTGTGTAAGAATTGAAATTGAAGAGACCAGGTGGTCTGTCTTCACTGTGACACAGCACAATTGAGAAGTGTTCACACATTCAAGCCACTCTCTAAGTGTTGTCTGTGAACTTCTGTAAAGCTGACTCATTATAGACATTCTCAGTGTTGTAACAGTAATGAACCTTGATCCATGTCTCAAACTGCGCCATGTTGGGTCCTAGAGGGAATTGAGCCAGGAAAGTCCTTGAAAAGTCCTTGAATTTGATGATGTTCATGAAGGTGTGGGAACCCTGAGAGAGAACCTCGCTGAATCTTTTGAGAGCAAGTGACCGCCTTTCATGGGGGCAACTTGAGAAACCCCACCAGTCATACTCCACCCACACTTGTAACTCACAGGGGGCCATCCTGACGGGACCCCCCGGGACCGGGAAGACCCTGCTGGCCAAGGCCACCGCCGGAGAGGCTGACGTCCCCTTCATCACCGTCAACGGCTCGGAGTTCCTGGAGATGTTTGTGGGTGTGGGGCCTGCCCGGGTAAGTGCCGACATCACCGGAACCTGGTGTCACGTGAGAATTGCATTAGTGTTCTTTTAATTATGCCCTTTTATATCTCACATCTCTCCAGGTCCGGGACCTGTTCGTCATGGCCCGTAAGAACGCCCCGTGCATCCTCTTCATCGACGAGATTGACGCCGTCGGTCGCAAGCGAGGCAGGGGGAACTTCGGGGGCCAGAGCGAGCAGGAGAACACACTCAATCAGCTGCTGGTGGAGATGGACGGTGTGTGTCGCCGGGTTCCAGTCTGTTCACAGCCTTAGTCCTTAGTAGAGTCGTCGGATGGGATTGCTGACGAAGTCTCCCAGTGAACGGCGTGCATTGTCCATCTCAAACATTCTTTGCGCTTACTATTTGGGGTTGTCGATTGGCCTGTCAGCGCAGAAAACCCCCGAGGGTTTTGGAATTGGGCGTGTTTTTAAAAGGTCTAAATGAGTGTGTGTCGCTCACACGTATTGTGACCTTCCGGTTCTCCGTTGCCAGGGTTCAACACGGCGACCAATGTGGTGGTACTGGCGGGCACCAACCGACCCGACATCCTGGACCCAGCCCTGATGAGGCCCGGACGCTTCGACAGGCAGATTTATATTGGTACTGGTTCATTGCATGCCTCTGACTGCTCTCCTCGAATGGTCCCTCTGTGGGACGTGCTGAAGAGTTATGAACCCTTAATACAAGGACGCGTACAGTTGTAAAACGGGTGTCTGGTTACGGTTATAATCTATGACGGATCCTGAAGTGTGGCATGGCCAGTTTACAGTTAGCAAAACTGTTAAATCTTGTAAGTCTCAAAAGCACATCCAATTCTTTGAAATGTATATGGTTTTTAACATGGTGAACATTATAATTTTTTTCTTAGGTCATCCAGACATTAAAGGCAGATCATCCATATTCAAAGTGCATTTGCGGCCTTTGAAAATGGACGCGGAGATGAACAAAGAAGCCCTCGCTAGGAAAATGGCTGCTCTCACCCCTGGATTCTCAGGTAGTTTTTTTCAGTCAGAGCTGCTCTAGGTGTCAGAATGGCTATTGATTGTGTGTGTAGGCCATTTAATTAATACGCGTTATAAGCATCCTGTTGACAGACACCTCCTACACTTGCATGTATTCAGAATAGACGCACATTTGCCTCGTAAATCCAAAGTGCTGTTGTTTCCAAAGCATTTTTTGCTTGTCGTTTGCACTCCTTTCAAAGGTTTTACCTGCTCGTATCGTGTCATTGTTTTCAGCCTTTAGGTTGAAATAGGACAAAAATTGTTGCATGCTACTTTGTCAGGTGCCGATATTGCCAATGTGTGCAATGAAGCCGCGCTGATCGCCGCGCGTCACCTGGCCGACTCCATCAACCAAAAGCACTTTGAGCAGGCCATTGAACGTGTGATCGGAGGTGAGAACCAGCATTGCTGTTCTTCTGTGGGTTTTTGCGGTTTTTTTCTATTGGTTCATTACTGCCACAGACCCGGCAATACATTGTTTCCAAATGTGTCTCTACCCATGTCTGGCTGTGGCCTGTCAGTAAATATTTTTCCAGCAAGCTCTGTGAACACAAAGCTGTCAGGATTTATTACCCTGCAGTACAATGCTATATTATCATGGCAGTCATTGGGATGTTCATGTATGTGCTGGACACCATCAGTGTTTTGATCAGTCCGAATGTTTCAATCATCTTTGCGATTTTGATATTGTCTTGGCCACAGCGAACAGTCAGGGCAGCAGGGCATTTAATGTGAACTGTAATGTGTTATATAAAATAATGTATTGTAATACTGTCAAACTGAATTAGTGTGGCTTGGTACTGTCCAACAGGATTACATTTGGCGGCTTTTGAGTCAGGTTTAATCATTCGTTTTGATCAGTCTAATATAACGCTTGGCAACATGTCTACTGTACTTGGACAACCTGCTGTACTTGGACAAGTCTGTCTGACTGCACATGAAGTAAGAGTCTAAATATGAATTATTTCTTGGAAATAAAGCAATGACGCAGTGACAGACTATTAATTATTAAATTGTTTTAAATAGTTAAAGTGTGGCCAAACTACATTAGGGCTGTTTCCAGACTCACTATACTGATGAAAAATAAAAAAGGCAAATAGAAGACTATTTTAAACTGAATCAACACATTTTCACACAGCAACGAAGGTCAGAACATAAACGTCGATCATACTTTTGACGCCTCTTGCAATGGGCGGGGCAGGTCTGTCAAACTCCTTTCTGTGGTTGAACGACCAGGTCTGGAGAAGAAGTCCCAGGTCCTGCAGCCGGAGGAGAAGAAGACCGTGGCCTACCACGAGGCTGGCCACGCCGTCGCCGGCTGGTACCTGGAGCACGCCGACCCTCTGCTCAAGGTAGGCCCCTGTCACCGACGTCTACCTGAGCGGCTGTAGTCTGGCTATGCCGATATGGCTGGTCCTGAGGACGTGTGGTCATGTTAAAATGGGCTGTTCTGTTGAGTTGGCAGCCTCCAGCTGTAGAGGATTTCCGTAAACACTGCGACATGCTAAAGCGGTAGTTGTTTTTACTCGTGGACCTTTTGGCTAACGCTGGCCGATAACGCGGGTTGATCGGTAACCGCTCGTCTTCGGGAATCTGCGTCGTAAATTTGTTCCTTTCCCGGACGGACCCCGGTCCACCCTCCAGGTGTCCATCATCCCCAGGGGGAAGGGGCTCGGCTACGCCCAGTACCTCCCCAAGGAGCAGTACCTGTACACCAAGGAGCAGCTGCTGGACCGGATGTGCATGACGCTGGGCGGGCGCGTTTCCGAGGAGATCTTCTTCGGACGCATCACCACCGGGGCGCAGGACGACCTCCGGAAGGTCACCCAGAGCGCCTACGCCCAGGTCCGCTTCGCATTCCGCCTTTTATTCAAGTTTTCCTCTGTGTTTCACCAGGCTGGGTTACACAGGGTTCCTTACGTTTTTGGTCATTAGGACGGGCACGTTCCGATAAGATGTGACAGGTTTCCCCCCCCCCCCCTTCCACTCTGCCTCGGCAGATCGTGCAGTTCGGCATGAACGAAAAGGTGGGCCAGGTGTCCTTTGACTTGCCCCGGCAGGGCGAGATGACTCTGGAGAAGCCCTACAGCGAAGCCACGGCGCGCCTCATCGACACGGAGGTTCGCAACCTCATCCGGGAGGCCTACGAGCGCACGCACGCCCTGCTGGCCGAGAAGAAGGCCGATGTGGAGAAGGTGGGTGGGGGGAGGAAACACCGGGGCTACTCCACACCGGTCACGGAGAGCCCAAACAAACTTGTTGTAAAGTGTATTTTAAGGCCAAAACACTTGTCTTTCTGGGATTTGCGCTCATCTGGCGTCCCGGAGTTAAAATCGGTCCCTTGTGTGAACTAGATGCTGAAAACCGGAAGTGTTTTGGCTCTCCAGGACCATAGTCGAGTAGCCATGGTCTACACCAGTGGTTCCCAACTCCGGTCCTCGAGTACCCCCAACTGTACACATTTTTGTTGTAGACCTGTACAAGCACAGCTGATTCAACTCAATGAGAGCCTGATAATTAGTTGACAAGTTGAATCAGCTGTGCTTGGCTGGGGCTACAATGAATATGTGTACTGTTGGGGGTACTTGAGGACCGTAGTTGGGAACCACTGGTCTACACAATATCTTACACACACTTACCTATAGGTTTACCATTTCAATCACACACACTTAATCATACGCCTGTAATGCACAACCTATATAAAGGTATAACATATATTTAATAATTGTCCTTGTTAGGTGGCACTGCGTCTGCTGGAGAAAGAGGTCCTGGACAAGAACGACATGGTGGAGCTGCTGGGGCTGCGACCGTTTACCGAGAAGTCCTCTTATGAGGAGTTTGTGGAAGGTACCGGGGGGATGGACGAGGACACGTCTCTGCCCGAGGGCCTCAAGGACTGGAACAAGGAGCGCGACAAGGAGGAGAGCACAGAGGAGCAGGTGGCCCGACAGATATCAGGAGGGATGCCTTTCTGAGGGAGACCACCTGGACTCACATGGTTGTTGTTGTTTATTTTTGTGCATATTGAGATTTGAACTGCTGGATGTTAGAATGGATCCCTTGGAAGTCCCACCTAAACGTCATCGGTCACATCCAGCATCCCTCTGATTGGTCGGTTGGGTTATTTTGCAAGGGACTGTGGCCGTTTTCAGTCGGATGAAAGGTTTGCAACATTTGCGGAAATAAATATCATAGTCAAAAGGTACTTATCCCCTATTCTACATGGCAACAAAAAAAGGAACAGGCCTCTGAGTGCTGTATTTGGGGCTGAGATGGACGTGATGTCCTTGATTGGACTTCATACCCCTTGAGTAGAAGGCAAACTGGAGTGCTGTTAAATTGAGCAGCTATTTATATACAGAGAAGTATGTGGTCGTGCAATTACTAATTAGGAAAGAATGTAAGCTTGCAACCATTACATTTGCTTCTGTGAAGTGGGAGTCAAACTCTTATACCTGAACAAATATAAAGATGAATGAATGTCTACTCCGTTTGATTCAATTTGTTCTCTTTGGAGGAGGAAAGGGGAGACCGGTTAGTAAAGATGACTGGCAAAGTATGCCAAGGTTTGGACGGATTTAAGAAAATAAACAGAAAATATAACACTTCATGAACAGACTTTCGTAATGAACGATTTTTAAACCATTGCATCATACTTGTAATTATCAGTCAGAAACAAATACCTGGCACTTTGAAAATATTTGTTTTTTAGTGAAACAGTAGTATACAAATCAAGTGTTTTTATCCATCCAAGCTTTGAAGATTCTGACCCATGTGCATGGTTTTGCACTGAAGTTAATGTCAGGAGCTTCCAACCGACTAATTTATTCTGCTTTTTAGCTAGGTGGGGTTAAAGTTAGCTGAAGTTTATGATGGCTCTTTTTCAAAACATTTATAACCTCAAGTAAAAAAGGCATACACTTCTGCTTTGTTTGACACGCAAAAGGCCAATTCTATGTCTCAGTTTTCAACTGACTGTATAAAGTCTGTTGCTTATCTAAAAAAAAAAAGCATTCAGAGGAAACTCCCTCATTGCCTAGGTTAGCTAAAGTGAACACTTCTCCAGCAAGCTTCATGAACACAAAGTTATCAATATTTATTACCCTGCAGTACAATGCTACATTATCATGCCGGCCATTGGGAGTTCTATGTATGTGCTGTTTTGGAATATTATCAATAATTATCATCCAATACAGCCTTGTTATCTACACTGTATTGTCCCACTCAAGACGTAGGCTGATGTAATGTGTAGAACATTTTTCCGTTTAGATTTATTTATGCCATCTGTGTAAATAAACATGATCGATGTATTCAAAGTGAACATAATCAGTTTTTCTTTTTTGCATGAATTTGTGTCCACAATATTGCTTTGTTCATCTACACCGGACTGAAGAGAATGAAGCGTTAGAGTGCTACATAGTTAATTGACTCCTCCTTGATATTCCACATCATTTGAAATGGGTGAAGACAATTGAGGACAACCATGAAGTCAGATGACAGCACACGCTTTTCTTTTTTTATTTAAAGTTGCTGTGATTTGACAAATTCAAGACAGTAAATCATACATTTAATCTGAAAAAAAAAGCAAGGCCATACTAAAGGAATATAATCAAATAAAGTCATTTTTACTAAACCTCAGATGCAGATTGTCAAAACCTAGTTAGACTAAGTGGACCAAAATCACACACTGATCGATTAGCTTCACACTAACCAAAACAAATGATCTAAAGACATGAAACTGCTTCCAAAATATAAGAACAAAAGAACAAAGTGTAAACTTTTAAGATCTTAATTGCCCAGCACAATAAACATACAAATGACTGTGAGTCCACCAGGGAAAGTCACATAATTCATGGCAGATTTTGCAAAGAGAAAGGCATGGTTCTTCACATGTATGGTGTAATATGGTCTGTAAGTCCGTAATGTCCCGAAGGCACGTGGGGTTCTGCGTCACTGGATAAAATAATCACTGCTCACTATACATTGTATATAATCGTAAGTAAATTTTGCATGCGTTTTGTGTATTCTGTCCCTGAGTGTCATCTCCCACCAGCAGTGCCGATTATACCAAGGAGAAGTCTGCACATTTCACGGTGCCTGAATAAATCAGGTTATGATATAGGGTTGTGTTGTGGTCCATTCAAACGTTTCTGAGGATCTGTTACATATAAAGAATGGATAGTTAATCAATTACTTCATTCCGATTTGGAGGTCACCATAAATTTCCAGGTCTCTACTATGTGTGAGAGGTGTATCTTGTCTGGGAAGAAGTCCTCCACCTCAGATGGGACTGGTACTTCTTTGCAGTCCATGTAACCAGCTATTGTCCCTTTGATACTAAAGTGGTTGGAGAGAAAGCACAAAAGGCTTGTTGTGATTTCAAACGTCAAAACCAAATAAACATATACGCACCAAAGAATAAGCGTTGTAATTACGTTTGCATTATTATTTTATTGTTACTAATGTTTTTGTGTCACCAGGGTCTTCCGTAGTGTCTTCCTTGTCGGGTTTAAAAAAAGGTGTTGCAAGTGTCTTTGTTGTAAAAGATGCAATCTTATTTCTACTTTCCAAAATGCTAGCTAGCGGTTAAATGATCTAACTGTTGAACACTTGCCCAAAGAGTGAACCACCCAGCCACCGTAAAAGATATAAGTGAATATCAGTGAACATCACAAAAACTCCATTTGAACCCAGAGTGCCTCCATGGCTGCCATTTTGTCCTCACCTCCATTGTGTTGCATAGCTGTCTTCAGCATGTGGTTTGCTCAGTTTCAGCACAAGCAACTCGTGCATCTCCAGAAGCCAGGTGTTGATGTTTCCTTTGGCGATAAAGTCCTGGAGCATCCTCTTCTGGTCCTCCTCCAGGGGCCTCTGGTACTTAGCCGTCACCCCGGAGAAAGGGTCCTTCAAGAGGGCAGAGAGGGGGGGCAACTTCAGAGCTTCCAATGGGAATCTGGAGCCCGGGTTCTAACATGCATCATTTGTCCCAGATCTTACCCGTTCACATACAAACTCGGATAACAACGAGCCTTGTTGTCCGCGTCACAAAATGTGGGCACAATCAAAACGTGGAAATAGAAACCTTTCAGAGGAGCTCACACAATGACACCACTCATTTTGTTTTCAGTGAGTGGTTGTGTATTTGCTGAGTGTGTGACGTGTAACGAGCTGTTGCTTTGTCTTACCCCCTTCAGACTTTTCAGCATGTTCTCTGATTTGAGGGAGGACAGAAGCTGCCACAGAGCCACACAGTGCTTCAGCATGCACCTGCCCAGAGCCTACGGAAATGGCAGAGGACACAAGACGTCTCATAATATCTAATCACCAGAACAATTGGTGGTTATGTTTATTGCTAGTAAAAAGAATGTTGGGAACCGAAAAAAGGATACATTTCTATAGAGCACTGTGCAAGAATGCCTGAAAATATATCATTTTACAGGATATTTTGTTTAGCCTGTTATGTTTTATTGAAAGAGGAGAACAAGATGGGGGGGGGTGGAATGCCGAAATATCACCAGGCCGGAATCGAATCCATGCTGCGGTGATATCTGTGCACTGGAGGCGGTGGATTTGACTGCTAGTCCACCCAAGACCCTGTTTTTGGGCGGATATGAGGTTGGCTTTCGCTTTTAACTTCCCTTCAAGGTAATCTGTCTAGCGATTTCTCTGAAAGAGACAGCCTCTGCTTTTTCTACTTAGTTAAATCCAAAGGTCAAGATACAACATCAACATTTCCACTGAGCCTGTAAATGATCCGTTTAAATAATTAGCAGTTTTGATCATGAATATGCCTTGTGATTCAACAAAAGAAGCAGACACTATAACATTTAGAGTTCCGCATGTTTTTCTCCTAACTCTGGACTTAATTGATTTTACTCTTGTTAAGCTTGGTCACAATAATTCTGAACTTCGGAAACAACTCTGCTTATTGGACAGTGAGTGTACCTCATCAATATGCTACCTTTCTGGTCAGATTTCCAAGAGCCACCGTTTAAACTCACAATTAATTTTCTCAATGGGGTATGTTTAGCTCTCTTGAATAATTGTATAAATGAATGGAGAGATATTTTACAATCCTCCTTGTAACACACTTTTGACAGTTGCATGTTTTTAAACTCATCCCCCCGAGTCCTGATTGAGCCTGGTAGGACCTTCCATAGATGGATTTGGGGCCGTTTTAAAGCAGTGATCAGCCATGTTTGTAACCATGTGATCAATACAGGTAAATGTGGTACCAGGCTATCAGTCAACATTCTTATCAGTCGTAACATCGGGTTGCATACATTGGCCACAGAGAAAAGTGTGTTTCCTCCTTGGACAGTCAATGATAAGCAAGTCAATGTTTAAATTACCCAAAATATTTCATTAGATACCATATCCAACATTTCACAAATTACGTGAATATAAACAAGTAAGCACTATTCGAAACAGACTAAGCGGGCTGTCACCTTTAAGACGTTACAGTCAGTCTGCTTGCCCATCTTTAGTGTGTCCTCCAGGTAGCGAACCAGAAACATCTGGGTGTGGCCCCCAGTCAGGGAAAGGAAGTCCAGAACCAGCTCTATTGCCTTCAGGGCCTCACACACCTCACTGTATGACTCCAGATCCCTGGACATGGCTGTGAGGATCAGGGACGGAAGAGGCTCCTAGGAGAACAACAGCATTACAGCATGAAAGCCAATAGTGGTAATAACGTGCCATTTTAGGGTACACACATTTAAATAAGCCATGATGAATGTTTTACTTGCCTGAGACACCTTCCCTTTCACCGTTTTAAAAATGGTCTCATAATCTTTCTCGTGTCCAGTGACCAGGGTCGGGATTCCCTGAAAGTCAACACATTGTTTCAGTCTTTCAACTGTACAGTCCCTTCAGACCAGTGAACAAGGGTTGGGTGCTTCAGAGGTGACTAGGGACTGAAAGGGAACCAGGCCAGAACCAAGACTCACAGTCAGCATGATCAGTGGCTTTCCCTGTAGGAACCGGGTCAGGATCTGCTTCTGGATCTTGGGCAGGTCGTACTCAGACACGGTCTCCTTTCCACGCTCCAGGCTGTACTGGCAGTTGGACAGAACCAGGGGCAGTAGATCCTTCTCCAGTTCGTAACGGATCACATGCAGCTCAGTGAGCTCTGATAGGCTCACCTTGTAGCTGTTGGAGCAAAATGTTTTTAATACCAACCACCTGTTAAATGCAGCAAGAAAGAGCAGTTCCAGTAAAGAGAGAAATCTTTGATGACGATTCCTCTTTATCAAAACAAAACCAGATGTCTGTTGGAACCATCTCTGGCTCGTCACTAGCATACCTGGTATCGTCCCTGGTGTGGCGATCCACAGAATGAACCAGTTCGTTGTGCAGGGTCACAAGGTGACTGAGCAGAGCCGTGGAACACAGACCTGGACCCTGGCGCCGCGGCACAAGGTACACGAGGTCACTGTCCAGGTCCAGATCCTCCCGCCAGAACTCCTCTGGGATCTTCATCTCGTCTGCACATCCGTCCAGATGTGCACACAGACACAAAAACACAGATACAAACACACAGACACAAACACACAGACACACAGACACAAACACAAACACACAGACACAAACACACAGACACAAACACACAGACACAAACACACAGACACAAACACACAGACACAAACACACAGACACAAACACATAGACACAAACACACGCAGAATAAGAGCTTTCGCACTGCAAAGAGAGGACCTGACAAACTCCACGCTGAACTGAAAAAGGTAAACTGCTCCCTGATCTGTGGACCCATTAAGTTTCAGAAAAATGGGAAGAATTGGAGAAAATTTACTTTTCAAAACTGCTATTTCATTCCTTTCCAGCTCATGGCAAAATGTGTAGAACTGCGCGAATGTTGTTATTAAATTGCAAAATCAACTCCCCTATTAAAGTAGCCAATGCCCCCTCCGGTTGTTTTGTTTTTGACTATCAATTTTGGTAATATGGACAACATCCCCATGTTTTACAGAAGAGAATGGAATGGTACTGTACTCACTGGTGGCTATAGAAACTCTGAGCATGTTCCATGTGTTTAGGAAGATCTGGACTCGCTTCTCGTACCACGCTCTCAGTGATGCTGGTATAATAAAACGTACATTGTCAAATGTGTTGACAAAAAAACATTAGAAATGAAATCAGTAAACAATGTTTTCAAGAAGTCTATATTATCTGCCACAATATGCCGGTAATTCTCTACCAAGGATTGTTTGTTTAAATAGACAGGTTAAGGTACCTGTCTGGCTTAGGGTGAACTTTTTGATAGAGACATTTATAATGTCTGAGGAGTTCTGGAACTTTTTCACCAGACTCCTCTGCAGGGCCAGAATATCTGGAAGGAACTTCACCTGCCGGAACTCAGACTCCTGTAAAATCAACCAATCGAAAGACAGACGATTATTTTTGTTATAGAATCATTCTGGGATTTTTTGCCACCGGTTGCGAAAGTGGCACCGCTGAGCCAAAATGGGTCCCTGAAAATGTTGCTGTTTTTAATGTTTCACTATGTGGCCCATGTTGTCAAAAAAAAAGCTATACAATATATTGTTTTTCACCACATACAAAAAATATGAATAAGCAAAGCTTTTACAGTAAAAATAAATACACAGTTATATTATACATGCAACTTGTTTAAAAAAGTAGGTACTTAGTGCCTGTTCACCTTTTGTAGGAACTTCCAGAGTAAGGGAAGGTTTTCCCTTCCATTGTTCTGCTCTACGATGTGGGAAAGACTGAGCAGAGATACCCTCTCTCTGCAGCTCCACACCCCCGAGCAATGGACCTGGGAGTCCTGAGGCAGGGAGGACAACGGACACTCATCCCCAAATGTCACCCTCAAGACGAAGTTGGAGGCGACACGGGAATCGTTTCTGATGGTGGCATTTACCTGCCTCAGCGTCTCGTCAAGTTGCTGTGATATCCACAAAAACAGGTCCACACGCTCAAGCAAACAGAAAACGAATCAAATCACAGCTAGAGTTTTAATGAAGCTGCACAGTGCTAGTGAAATTTAAACACTCATCCAAAAGATTTCACCATCAACTGAGGAGTGATGATGACAGATGCAACAGTCGTCTCCCAGGCATTTCTGGCCTCTTTAGTTGAGAGTTGGGAGTCATAGCGAGCCGGCCCTAGAAACAAAGACACATAGTTCATGCTAAATAGTGCTATAAAGTACACAAAAAATATTATTCTTGTTTTAATCAATCAATCACATTTATTTTAAAAATAATTTTTTTAATCAAGAGTTTCTATGCAGATACCCACTACCCAGGCTAAAACGCCAAAGAGCAAGCCACAACAAGACATTTATTATGGGCAGAACCCAGGAATTTATTTAGAGTATATTGTTAACACATTAGTCTGTCCTCCCAATTTTGTGAGGTCGAGTTTAGGATTGTGGCCTTGACTCATCGCAACAACTCCCCGATTGGTTCACCATTTATTCTGGACCGCGCACAGTAAGCAGAGCTGGCCAAGAAGAATGAATCTCTCTGAGTGAATGGCAGACTGACTACTCATTGTTAATAGTGTAGTGGTTAAAGCCAAGGACTTCCACGAAGTCGACTGGGGTCACTGGCTGGCTACAAGCTTCAGTGGCTACATTATAGTTATCCTAAAGTAAAACGGTTTATGGTTATATTGCAATGGACGAACTGCACTGACAACGAACACATTGCTCTCAATTTTGATTTAGTGTACTTAGCGTAGCTCACATAGCATTGTGGTTAGCTATTCAACTGTCACTATTTTCTAAAGAAACGTATTAGCCATGGAGTGACTGGTGTCATTGTTTTCATTATAGGTACTGTATAGCTGTTAGCTAGAGTAATCTCTACAGTAATCTCTTTCTAGTTTAACACGTTGAATGTAGTGATGTGACCCCTGTTACACCTGGTTTGACAGTGCAGAAGTAAACAGACACCACATCTCTCCACACACATCACGTGCAGCACCACGTGCAGCGCCACGTGCAGCGCCTCGTGCAGCGCCACCTGCAGCGCCACCTGCAGCGCCACGTGCAGCGCCACCTGCAGCGCCAGTGGTTAGAGACATAATCTGCCACACAGAAAACCACGGATTGTATCCAGCCAGAGTCAACAACATTCCTCCATTCTAATCACAGGCCGACGGAACTGGGCTTGCCTGGTTCCTTTTCTTGTTTTCATACAGGTGCTTCTTACTTAACCAGGAAGTATTTGCCAGTACATACAGTACAT
Organism: Esox lucius; assembly: GCF_011004845.1. Classification (NCBI taxonomy): domain Eukaryota; kingdom Metazoa; phylum Chordata; class Actinopteri; order Esociformes; family Esocidae; genus Esox; species Esox lucius. The sequence continues at coordinate 31,409,888 of NC_047571.1, forward strand.
GCTTGGGGGAGAGTGCATTCTCTGGTTAATAACCACAATTGAGCTTACAGCCACCCATGCTACGGTGCGGCGAGGCCAGGCAACCACTGTTTGACACCAACGACAGCATTTGGGGACACCAGGTATTGTTGGTATGCAACAACCAACAAACAAGATTTGCAGTTCCATTACTCTGTCACACTGTTGCCAGGATCACTAACACTCTATAGATGCCTCTGCTGTTTTGATGACCAGAAGTCAAATGGGGTGAATTTTTTATATATTTTAGGGAATATCCAAACATGGTATATTGGCATTTGGCAATTAATGTTAATGTATAGTATCTTATTATGGCCCTCTTCCAAAGGTACGTTTTTTTTTTCCTTGGGATAAGCTGATTTAAATTTATGATTGCGAGGCACCCTACTTGAAGAGTTGTTTGTTTTGCATGTGAAGATCATGTTATGAATTTTTCATGGAAGGACTTGAAGACCTAAATGTTTTGCCATTGTCTAAAGTGTGGCAAGACAAAAGAAACCCACATACACGTGGGCATTCCTGCACTGACTTATGTAGCCACTCAGTGAACCACACTGTGGGTTGTAAACTGTATTTAGTGTATTGTATGTATTTACCTGTAACCTTAGAACTTGGATTGTAATTTTGCTAATTCATTTTTTATACCCTTCACCAATGGTGGTCATCTTTTACACCACGTTACTCCCATAGCCAAACCTAGATCATTCCAGTCTTGAAAGTGGGTTTGTATAGAAATGTTTCTACTGTTGAGGATGCTACATAAGTACCAGCTGAACTTGAACTCCATGTCTCCATGCAAGCTATTCACTTAATAAGTGGCCTTACATTGATTGGTCTGTGGTGGTTCCAGAATGGATCTGACTATTAGGTGGACGGTAGTGACCATGTCGTCAGTTCCCTTTCCCAGGGCTTTAGTCAGCTGATCCATGTCCTTCAGCAGGTGACCAATCAGAAATGAACAGGGCTCCTGGACCGGAGGCTGAATGATCTGCTGGATGGACTACAGAGGAATGGACAGATTATTGCTGTGACACACTGAAGCTGAAGGTTATAACCTTTTATACGGTCCTTTGAATGTAACTGCACTGTAAAAGGGGTTCTCCTGCTGTCTCCACCGAGGTTACCTCTGGCTGTTCTGAGGCTCCTCGCAGCATCGCCAAGTGGGTCAACAGCCTGACCAGGATGAAGGGGGTGAGGGACATGTTTTTGGTGTCCAGGGTGTCGGGATTCTCCCTCCTCTGAGGGTCCCCCAGTATGTGTCCAGTCTTTGTGAGATCTCCCCTAAGAGGACAAGTTCGGTTATTGACGGTTACTATAGAGTTGGGCCACATGTACCAAACTCATCAGAGTAAGAGTGCTGATTTAGAATTTGTTGACATTTAAATCAGCATTTCTCAAACTGTTTTTTTGCCAGGGACCGACAAAGCATGGCCTTGTTCCTCTGGGGACCGCTGGCATAATAACATGGACAGAGGAAACCTGATCCCATCATCACTCCTAAATCTGATTCTTCAGATCAAGATTAATATTAATGTTGGGCCCTTCAGAGAACTGTCTTACTCCTGTAACTCCATCTTCTGGAAACCGCTCACGGCCACGTGACTCTGCCCTCCAATCTCCACCCCACACTCCAGACAGTGTGCCTTCTCCATGGGTTGACCACACTGTGGTAGAGTGGGGGGAAATTAGCCGGCCCCTCGGGTTATAAACATTAAACATTTTAAAGGCAATGTTATGTTAAGAAGTTTGCCTACCTTATCAACAACACAGGGGTGACCGTTCGGACAAGCTGTCGAGATTTGAGTCAACATTGAGTTTATATAGCAATTCTAACAGTTACATGCATATGTTTTCTATACTGTAGCAATATAGCAGTGGATATATTGAGGTGATATATATTTACAATCCTGTCAAGTTAGTATTAAGTATTTATGCACTTACAATACCAGGAAAGGCCATAATCCACTTCATTCTTTATTATAAGCCTTTGAGCTACAGCCAGCATGTCCTCAGGCATTGTGGGTAAAAAGGCCCTCTGGGGAAACATATCAAGACAAAGACTCAACTCTCACATTCAACAGACAAAAAAAATTCTGTTTACAATAAGACATTGACCGCTGCATATGAGAAACACACCAGCATATTTTGGGGGGTGAGGCCTAGTTGTTTCAGGGGTGTCAGCAGCCCCTCAGCCCCAGCGAGGAGCCCGGCGGCCAGGTGGAAAGCCACCTCTATGAGGGAGTGCTCCACATTGGACCGGTCAGGCAAGACACTCAGCCCTCCCATCCTGTTGTGAATCAAGGCTGTGGCAAAATCCCTCAATCTCTTGCTGTTCAGGTACTTTGAGCCTTGGATGAAGTTCTCAAGTGCTTGGCATTGCTGACGGCGAGAGACAAAGTCGACCGTTTTAGATATAAATGTCATTCAAAGTATAATAATCACGGGGTAGCTTGCCAACACTAGTTGTAGGGTTGCCAGTTTTCCTGCCGATGTGGAGACTAAAGTCTTGTGCGTCATGCCGTACCTCAGGGGTGGGATGCAGGGCCGTGTTGCCAGATCTGTACAAAGAGGTGACTTCTCTGAAAAGAGCCAGCAGGACATATAAAGTCCGCCTCCTCTGAGGAGCAGGGCACCTCTGAAAACAAAACACACAAAGCTGTGGAAAGATTCTCTTCATCCATGACATTCAGCAAATCCACAAATGTTAGAACATACGACCGAACAAACGTACAGTAGTCGTGAGCTTAGTGCATCTACTCCTAATACCTGACACGTGTCCTCAATCTCCTCCACACTGCCCTCCAGAGCTGCTTTGGCGACAGCCTCGCGGATGTCCTGGTATTCCTCTCCATAAACAAGATACTGGTCCATCTGGCCACTGTCTTCATCCTGCACGCAACACAGATATGCCTCACATTAACACAGTCCCTGACACTACCAGCGAGGGAATACACATAACTTAAATCCTCAGTAAAAACATAATTATAAGCCATTGATGACAGGTAAACAGTGGGTCAACTGTTTACCTGTTGCTGAACCTCCTCAGGGAAAAGCCATCTGTACTCTGCTTCCTTCAGCATGTCCTGGACGAACTCCACGCCCTGCTGACTGCTGATCCTGCGGATCAGGTAGATCCGGTACCAGTCGTTCTCACTTCCCTCGCACAGTGTCATTACAACACCAAGGAACTCCTCGACCCCGTCCTGGGGACTCTCAAATTCTCCTGCACACAATTTGAGAAACCAGGAACGGGTCTTGGATCAGTCAGTCGAATGGATTGAAAGAATCCTCTACGTCCCTTATGAAACAGTTGTTATAAATTCACAGCACCAAGCGACATGGTGCCTACTCAACCAGACGATGTTGTTTCTCACCAGATTGCTTTCTATGGAGCAGCTGTGCTGCCAGGTCCAGGCCCAGACGAACCCTTGCGATCTGTTGCAGGTACTCTATTGTGACCTTCTCAGTCGACCTATTGACCATGTCCTGGAAGTGACCCAAGAACCTTGTCTCTTCCTCCAGGTAGGCCTTCTGGTCTCCAGGTCTGTGGCATCCGTCTGACATTTTGTCCAACATGGAGTCCTGCAGAAAATAAAGTTAGTGACAATGGGAAATCATGCAATTTTGAAATGTCTTGGGGACAATGTGACTGCATGAGTGGTTCTCAGTAAAATATGATAGTGATAGCACTATAAATGTAGTACCAAAACGCTTCCAGGTCTTACCTCAAGGCAGTTGATGTACAAGGCATAAAGTTCATTTTTATCTTCTATATCAACAATTTTGCTTTCTTCTACTGATGTCAAATGCATCTGCAGATATTCTTTGACTTCTTCAAAGCTAAAAGTGTAAAGATTTAGAGTTAAATTCAGGCAAATGTTCGACAAGATCTGAATACATTTCTCTCTTCACTCACCTGTACTTGAGCAGGAGTTTCAGTATCACAGATCGTATTACAGGATATTTGTCCAGAGACTCATCAAATGGCGAGAAATCTTTGGTGTATGTCTGACTTTGTGCTGTTGAAAATATATACAGATATTACAAAAACAATGAAATTATAGCACAGACACAAGCCCTTAATGATCCACAATCTTTTAACTATTCTGTAAAATGGTTACATGAGTACATGGACAAAGACGAGCCGAAGTCAGTATTTTGGCTAGTATGTTCTGTGTTGGTTTCACGGCTTGTGATTTGGGGGTACCTCTGTTGAGTGGAACTGGTTCTGTCTCGACCATGAGGAAGGACAGCAGATGCAGGACAACACCTTTGGATGGTGGAATGTTGTCTTTGAAGCAGACGCCAGTGACCAGGTCTATGAAAAAGGCATTGCAACTCTGCCTGAACTGTCTGTTTAGGTTGATGCGAGCTCTGCCAAAACGTGTGCGAGAGAAATTGGCATTATTATTATTGACCTGTTCTATTCTTGTGGTGAAACTTGTAATATCATTTGCACACGTCTGAACACAAATTAGTGTGTCTCGAGAGATTTTGTCCTGTATAAGGTCAAATAAATACATTAGAAACTGTCATTTGTCCAGAGTCACAGCTGTAACACACCCCGTCTCATCGGACACTTTGATCTCAAAGTCATCCGGGAGTTCCTGTTTGCACATAGGGCAATACATCTGGCCTATGTTGAGACACTCTCTGACACAGATCAGACAAAAAATGTGTTGGCAGGGGAGGTCCACTGGGTCATGGGGTTCCCCAAAACACACCCCGCACTGGAGACCAAACCTAAGACAAACAGGGCAGGTGTTAATAATTAAATGCTGGACACAGCTAATTTCTAATGTTGAATTATGATACGAATAACGTATTATACTAAACAACAGATACAAAATAGACCCACTTGCAAATCAGACCACTAGCTGCTTGTTTACAGCTCTTCAGTAATTTAATGACGGCTGCAAATGGTTCCTCTGATTTTACGTCCGAGTTCTTTGCCAGAATCTGAAAGTGAAAAATCCCCAGGTTGGTAAAATAAGTGTTACATTAAACATAATGTTAGATCCAGTTGTATCATTTTCAGTGCAGTATTTTTCTCCAAATTACATTGACATAACATCAAAGTAAGTTAGTTATTGCTGTGCTGGCCATAACATAATAAAAAATACCAATGAAGTCCAATGAATTATAAACAATAATTTCTAGTCTAGAATGGAACTGAATCAAAAAAGCGACGGGAATTTAAAAATAGATGTTGTCGATTTTTAAGCACAGATGCCTATGATTTACTCTATAACTACTACGATAACATAGTTGTAGAGTTCAGGTTAATGCAATTGCGGTTGACTTCCTTGCTCAAGGACAGAACAACAGATTTTTCACCTCGGCTATGAATTGATATATAGAGACATTTCAGTGGAACAAATGGTAGCATGTTGAACTAAATAACTAAATCAACTCACCTTGCCTAAGGTACAAGTATGATCAATGACCAGATCCTTGAGAACCCTCTCCTTAGACTCGAAGCCCAGAACCATGTGTTCCACAAACAGAGAAAGGATACAGATGCGGTTCCATTGATTACTAAAAACACAAACAAGGTTACATTATTACCCGTTCTGAAGGAACTGAGCACATCGAGGAGAAAGACAATTATGATAAAATATCAACTACAGACTTGGACAATGACTCAAGTATTTTGTATATTATTAACGGGACTTAAAGGCGCACAGTGTAGAATCCTGCCTGCCTCTAATGTTCAGAAGACAAACATTTTCAACAATGACACTATAAAGAATATCTCAGGCACGGAGAGCAATTTTGTAGAAAGAATCCTAAATTAAAACATTAACTGCAGATGTCTTCGGGTAATTTACTTGTATGTACTTGTAAAATATACAAAAATCCCCTAAATAAAGAAAAAACATGGAAATATCCCACAAGGGTATACAGACATAAAGACACTCACTTGATTTAAGTTGTAAAATTGTCCCTCTAAACTTTAAAATGGGCGTTACCCCCTCACCAGATGTTGTCAAAAATTTCCCGGCTCCTTTCTCCATATTGCCTCAGGCTTCTCTGGGAACAGACCAGCTCCATTGATCCTTGCAGTCTCTTCACTTGCTTCAGCCAGTCCCGGCACTGGACATTGGAGTCCAATACAGGACGGTCCAGGTGCTCAACACAGACAACTGCTGCGTAGACGTCCATAACCTGGCAGAGGAGAGAGATCGGTGCAAGCTAGCTATACCGGCGTTGACGAGAACAGAGTAGAAGGTTGGCAGCCTCCTTTCAATGCATTACACACGTAAGTTGCAACATAATACAATCATAATATTCTGTTTCAAAGCAGTGTGGAAATACATGCACAAACCATCTCTGGACTGGCCTTCACTAGTGCGTTTCGCTGCAAGTGAGGTGCCACTTGTGGCTGCAGGGACATAATCTGGTTGAGGTTGTGTAGCCGGTTGCGGTACATTTTGTAGGCAGAGTGGATCAAAAGTAGTGAGGGAATTTCTTCACTTGGAGCTTTTCGTCGCCGCTGGAGCTCGTTCACACAGCTGCTCAAGGCTTCACACAGAAGCTGGGAAAGGAGCGTGACATTCATTAGGACCACTTTATTTGTTGACAGCAGGTGGCCAAGTACGAGTGTTGGCCCAGTAACCGACAGGTCGCTGGATTGAATCCCCAAACCAACAAGGTATTTAATACAAGTTGCACCAGGGTTTCTGTCTATATTGGCTGATCCACTGGCTGGGAACTCACTCTCAGAGGGTGGAATATGCCAAAAACCCATTTCCATTTTTACACTCATTTTTACACACACTAGTAGAATGTTGAAGTAACAATACTAAATTATGACCAACTGTATTCACAAAGGACTATGAATGGGCAAAGTCATACCTTTAACTCTGCCTCTGAAGCCACTTTCATCGTCATGGCAATAAAATCCTGCAGGTACCTTTGGAAAAACTCCATCTGCAGTTTCTTATCCACTGTATCCAGATACTGCCCAAGGGGGATTTCCTTGAAGAGTGCATCAAACTCTCCTTCAACAAAAAGTGAATATGGTTTTACAATGTGTGTGATGCAACATAAATCCCTGAGAAAGTGCAGACGAAAAATGCACACTTGCTAATAATTAGCTAATAATAATAACATTCAATAATATTTTAATAGGTAACACTATATTTGGAGAGTCCCTGAAATGTGACTGTAGATGCTCAACACCTGGGGAAGTCAACTCTGGCCCTCCAAGCCAGGTCCACTTCAGAGATCAGGGATCTACTAAGACCGGGGACACCAGGTGGGTGCAACGGATGATGAGGTAGAACAGAAAACCAGCAGGCTCCCACCCTCGTAGGGTAAGAATCGAAGAACCCTGCCTACAGACAGAATTGAAGAACCCTGCCTACAGACAGAATCGAAGAACCCTGCCTACAGACAGAATCGAAGAACCCTGCCTACAGACAGAATCAAAGAACCCTGCCTACAGACAGAATTGAAGAACCCTGCCTACAGACAGAATTGAAGAACCCTGCCTACAGACAGAATTGAAGAACCCTGCCTACAGACAAACTACTGACTGTTAGTAAAACTTTAAGGGCCGGTTTCGCAGACATGGATTAAGCCTTGTCTAGGCCAAAAAAAATCAAGTTCAATAGAAAATTCCATTGAGCTAGTTTTTTTGGTCCTAGACTTCTGTGTCTGCGAAACTGGCCCTAACTATCTTACTTAACCTTCATCCTAATGCTAACCCTTATCCTAACGCTATCCTTTATCATCACTTTAACCCTTATCATAATGCTAACCCTTAACCTAACCATAACATTAACCCTTACCTAAAGCCTTTTTATAAACCTAACCCTAATGTTAGCAAACAGTTGCTTATCAACAGTTTGTTGAACATTTATTGACAGCATCACTATCTATGGAACATCCACAGATGGAAAATGGAACTCCCAGAATAAAGTGTAACCTCATACTATAGCATAATCAAACATAATTTAGGCACAAGATGATTTACTTCGGTGCTGCAGGTTTTGCATCATAAGTTCATCTAGTATTTCTTTGATCCTCCAGCTGAAGGGCATAGTGCAGCTCATGGCACTCTCTGCTGTGACATGGCCCGGCACCAGAATGACCTTGGACTCAGAACTGTTGGAAAAAGAGTTCATCAGACCTCCGTAGGACAGAGCGATGTCACTGCTGACAAGACAGGCAGATTCAAAGGATGAACATCATATCAAGGGTTAGGGTTTGGCACCGCCAAAACATGGTTCGCTCTCATTTCAGTATGTCTGTCAATGTGATATCTACCTGTTCAACAAGCACACAAAACAGGCTACATGAAACTATTCACATTTACATTAAACAAAAATAAACAACTGGTCTTCTTAGGTTTTATATGCTGAAAATAAAGATAAAATATTTTTGGCACACGTGTTTACATCTCTGTTACTGGGCGTTTCTCCTTTGCCAAGATAATCCATCCCACAGATTGCACATAGGTTACTCACTTAGGATCCATTTTAGGAATATCAAGCATCTCATCATTGTTGAATATCTTCAGCCATAGGTTCCTAACTCCCTGCCCACTGTTGTGGTCCAGCAGGAGGTCGAGGTTACGGTCCCGGTCGATGACCGACACCAAGTGAGCCAAGAGGGGTGAGACCACGGCTTGGATTCTCTTCCACAAGGTCTGGCTGTGAGACAAAAACAGAAGGATACAGTAGGATATAGGTAGAACAACACATAGGTTAAAATAAATATCCTGTCACAAAAAGCATCCTGTCACAAAAGCAGGCGATGCCAGGAACATTGTGAATGCTGAGCATGGGATTTCATGAACCGTAACACCCCTTTTATGAAATGACTACATTGAAATTACACAACAAATGAATAAATTATAGATTTCCTGATCTGGCCAGGGCATCCTTAAAAGACATACGTGAATGTTCCCCCCTCCTGAAGAGCACTGATGTTGCATGCCTCCCTTAACACCCAGTTAGTGGGGAAGTGGATGTTCCGCTCACGGTTCTTCAGTAAAGAGTGGAGGTGGCTCATCAGTGGTGTCAGAAATGTATCTTTATGGAAAAACACAGAGACCAAATAAAATTCAAATAAATAAAATTCAAATAAATAAAAAAACATTTACCTTTGACAGAAGTGTTTGCTGGTGTTATGAGCTGAGAAGTGTTAGTCAACAAACATTCTACAAAAAAAAAAAAAAACTTTCTATCGAAAAGGTCCATAAAAGTGTTCTAGGTCTGATCTTTTACCCTGTGTACAGTCAGTGGTGTGTTAAGAACCTTTCAGGTACTCACTGTCTTCCAGAAGTGTGAGCAGGATTTCCACTCTCCTGGTGCTGAGAGCGCCACTCTCCTCCTGGTCCCTGAGCATGCTCACTGCTCTCTGCACACAGCTACGAACCAGATATGTGGCATCAAACTCAACCTGGTACAACAACAAGTCCAAAAGAAAAAACAAACCTTGTTAGGTTTACAGTTTCATACCATAACCTATTCAAGAACTGCAATAAAAGTATTCAACATAAAGGCTTAAACCACTTACAAAGTGCTCTGGCCAATTTGACTTGACGTCTATGTCATCTGTACACATTGCTAAAACAAGAAAGTAGACAATGAGGAAGAAAAAAATATATTTCAATGCCTAGTTTCTGTAATTGAACATCTGTATAATTTGTGCAACTCCGTATATAAAAATGTCCTTCAGTTTGGCTCAATTTGTAGAGACCTGTAAAACACACGTGAAACATACAATTGTGTTGTCCCTCTACAGTAAAAAGTGCCAAAAATATTTCAACTGTGACACATCTTTATTCTATATTTCAGCACTGGGATTTGAAATGATCCAATGAGTATCTGGGGTTAAAGTTCAGACTATACAAAGAAAAATATAGCTGGCACACTCATGCTCAACCAAATAATATTTTGACTAAGAGACTACGAAGATCGCAGAGGATCGAAACATTGTCTTCTCTTTTTTAATAAAGATACTTTGGTGGAGCATATGAGTGTGCAAGCTCAATTCGTCCTTATATGTTCAACTTTTCGTCTCTGCTGTTCCAGAAGGATTTTGAGGTTATTTTCATCGAAATTTGCATTATGTTCAATAGCCAGGCTTGACTGGTGTCATATTTTCCCTGAAGTCTGAGTCCAATAGACATCACCAGATGTTGGATATCTTCTCTAGTGATGCCCTGCCTGTCCTTCACTGCAGCTGTCTTCAGTTCCTGCTTTTTCGGGCCCCTTTTACACCTCGTCTGCCACAAGTGAGTGCATAATCAATTGGATTCATATCAGGTGACTGCTTTGACCAGTCAGGAACGTTCCACTTTTTTCCCAGAAAAGGTGATTTTATAGCTGTGGCAGTATGTTTAGACTTGTTGTCATGCTGCTTGATGAAGGGATGAGCAATGAGTTTAGAGGCATTTCGTTGTATCTGTGCAGGTTTCTGTACACTTCAGAAGTCATCGTGCTGATGCCATCAATGAAGATAAGGCAAACCATAACATTCCCATGTTTCATAGATGGAATACTTTGGAACATGGGTATTTCCATTTTTTCTTCTTTCCATCAAAGAAGAAATTACCCCCCCACGTGCGCAGAAAATCCCATAAAAACTGTCAGTGTGCACTTGAATCTGATAGTCATTGTATAATTTCCAATCAAAAGTGCTACAATACAACGCCAAAAAAACCTTAAACATGTCACTGTCCAAATACTTTTGGAATTCACTGCATATGATTAAATGAAATGTACCCTCGGACAGCTCCTTTATTTCCTCAAAAAGCTTGCTGATGGGTAGGTTTCTCAGGGCCCGGATATCTGACACAAACTCTTTGGATTTTCTTAGGTCATCAATGTGAACTGATTTCCAAGGTCCTTCGCAAAGACAAAGGAAACTGCATTAATAATGAAAGCATTTAACAACAGATAATTTATTTGTGAGGTGCAAGATTATACTATTGTAGGGATAGTTAAGAATATCATCAACAAAGCAATTTTTTCTTTTACTTTTTCTAAGCAAAAAGACGGATACCATTTTTATGTTTACTTGCATTTTGATGGAAGTTGCTGTCTAGTGTTGGACAACTGCTAATTAGCTTTAGCATAAAGAATGGAACTTTATAGTAATAACTACAATCATAGCTGGTCGTGTAGACTTCAAGTCAACACACTACTGCGATTTAGCATTGATTTGCCAAACGACTAAATTCATCATTCTGCATGCTAGGAACTATTCCACCGAGCAAAATAATTTGAAAGATGTCTTTTCTTCCAGGCAGATGTCTTTTCAACACCCTTTGCTCAGTGGGATCCCTTTAAATATGTTTACTGTATAGCATTTTACAGAACTTACCTCCATGGAATCCAACGTAGGAGGTTCCGCCTTCAATTCGAGGTAATTTGGTAACAAAGTACACAAATACCCTTCCATTGTCAACATTAGCTTTTGTTTTGTTTATTTCGTTTATCGACGAATATCTGATGAAATTTAAAAGATTTAAACAAGTTTAAACATAAGCAAATAGAAACGTCATACAATAAAATAGTATAACTGATTTTAGCAGACATCATATATTTTTTTAAAGGGGATCTGCTAAATGGAAAAAATGTAAAGGCTTTGTCTATACCATTACTTTACCAGGTAAATATATTAAGAACACATTCATAATTACAGCAATAACCAAGGAGTACTAAGGGTTCATTGTCTTGCTCAGGGTCAGAACGACAGGGCTTTTCACGTCGTCAACTCGGACGAGAAACAGTAACCTTTAGTTTACTGGCCCAAGGCCCTGGAGCACTAGTCTACCCATGGCAAATCAAAATAGCAATCACGCACTTGGCTGATGCAAGAATGTTCATGCTCTGGGAATCCTCGTCATAGTCAGTTTGGATGATGAGGACTTTATCGGCATTTGTGGAGTCAAGAAATTGCCTAGAGAGAAAACAGTTAACGTATATATAATAGTACACATGATCGTAACAGAGGTCATATAATTTGGCTTGTAAAGTTTTGAAGGTAAAACTTAATTTTGAGGATCTCAAAAGTGTATCTGTAGACACTCTACAGATTATCTACGGACTATCTTACTTCACCTTTATCCTAATGCTAACCTTAACCCTTCCTCTAAACCTCATTCTAAACCTACCTCTAACCCTAAGCATAGCAAGCAGTTGCTTATCAACAGGTAGTTTGTTGAATATTTGTGGATAGTACAGCTATCTATTGAATGTATACAGATGGAAATTAGGACTTTCAAAATATAGTGTAATTGTTAAGAGAATATTTTTTTCAAACCTACAAAAACACATGAACATGTGAACACTACTGTAAGTCATTTTTGGTAACAGTGTTGCTAAAGTACTATTAAGAAGTGTTAAATATAGATAAAATGATGCTTGTATCATGTTGAAGCAAACCTGATTTCTTTGAGGAAGGAGTGCTCTGTGTCAAACTGTTGCAGTGAGAGCAGTTTAATATTACAAAGCTCTGTGATGTTCTGAAGCTTTTCAATATCTGCTGCTGTCAACAGTCGGGAGAATGTTGTGACCTTTGAAAAAGCAGCAAGATTGTGAGAAAAATAAGATGCAATCTATTCAAGCCATGTTCTTCAAAAGATAAAACTCAACTGAATTACCTCTGTAAAGTTGGCATGGCATTGTTCCTCCTGTTTTGTGTGAAAGGCAATGAAGTCTGCCAGGGAATGATGATTCTGCTGCTCAAAATAGATTTGCGTCAGCATCTCTGTCTCATCAGCAGAGAGTTTGGTCTCATCAAGCCGAATGACAGAATCTGGAGTTGCGCAGTTCAGCAAGATGAGCTTGGCTTCGTCCAGGATTCTCCTTTGAGTGTCAGATTTGTCAGACTCAGGTTTCAAAATCTCAGTTACTTGTAGGACCACAGAGGAGCATGTGTCTGAGTGGTAGCCAATGAAGACGTCAGGTGCCAGGTGGTAGTTTGTTTTGGACTTTGGACTTTTCAAAAAGACAAATTCTCCAACCCAGTGCTGTAGTTGTTTGACAGTCACCTTCTGGTCATTCTGGAGGACAGTGTTGATGTCGAGGTAGTGCTTCTCCAGCCTGTTTATTAAGGGAATTGGAAACTGCTTGTAGACCACCTCTTGCTCTTCAATGACAATTAGCCTGAAGTTTTTATGAACTCTGCACTTCACTCGATGGGTTCCCAATCCAAGATCAACATACTTCTGACCCCCAAGGGAAACATAGTATTGGTTGAGAGCATCATAGAGACTTTCATACAGATTCTGAAGGTTCAGAAGTACAACAGTCTGACCAGTTTCCATGCAGATTTTCACTCGGTTTATATTTCTGCAGATCTGAGTGTACTCTTGATCCTTTGGGAAGCTGGAACCAAAGATGATCTCTGGATGGTTTTGATCTGAGAAGAATGTCTGCTGGAGAATCTGAAGTGCTGCATAGTTTTTGGTGAGGACAAGGAGATAACGGCACTCCTCTTCTTGGCAATTGGGACTGATGTTTTGTTTCACCAGGTCAATGGTGCTGATTCCATACGAATCAGGTTGAAAAGATTGTTTCAGCTCTTTGGTAAATATTTTCACCGCATCCACATCATTCTTTCCACTGAAGTTCCTCAGGACTGCTTGGATGATTTGACTCATAGTAGGACTCTGTTTAGAGACCCTGGTAATCGTGAACATCATCTTCACCAGACTATAGTAGTCCCGTAGACCGAAAAACCCTTTGCCTTTCTTGCAAATCTTCATATATGCACGGGAAAAAGGTTTGAAGAGGTGCTTAACCTTCTCCAGAATCATCTTGTCCGAAAAGCATATTCCATTTGCACTCTCTAGTAGCTCATTTTCATCTGGGTCGCCACGGGAAACAAAGAGGCCTCTGTTCATCTTGGCAGGGTCCAATGCCCAATTGGAGATGCCAATGAATCCTACTCTCTTGTGGGGCAGTGGCTCGTCATCAATGCAGCCTTCCTCCAGTAAGGGGTGTAATGTTTTCAGAGGCATTTTTGAGGAGTCCTCTGCCAACCCAATTTCGTCTAGCACAACAACAGAGACATACTCCTCCAAATTCTTGCTCTCTTGAAAGCGCCCACATTGTTTGAAAGTGTTAATGATTCCCTCTGGTGTGGAGTGAGGGCTACACTGAAAGGACACAAGATGAATCTGTTTCAGTCTTTTGTACAACTCAGAGTGTGCAGCTACGCCCTGCATGGCATCTGCAACCAATGTTTTGGACAGAGATTTGGAGCTGCCCGGCTTGCCTACCAAAAACAGGGGTATTCGTAACTCAATGCAGATCACCATCATGAAGACGTTCTCTTTCAAAGCCTTGTTCCTGGCTATTGTTTCTCCCATAGGGACACCACTTAGGAGGAGGTCCTGCATGAGTGAGATTTCCTGCTTCATCTTCTTTGGGATGACTTTGGGAAAGAATTTGCAGATAGCGGCCTGGTATTCACCTGTGTTCTCCAGACAGGATTGGTAACATACACCAACAGCCATCAACAGCGACCAATCTACTCGATCACTAGCAGGTGAATGCTGCTGTTTTCTCCTGGTACCCTCCTCCTGGAGGTCTTTTTGGAGAAATGTATTTATCTCATCTTGAAACAGTGAGTGTTTGTTATAGAACCACATAAACACTTGCATGCAGCGCTCCACATCCCTGAGGCTGACAAAGCTGCATTCATCTTTCCTCTCCCTCATAAACCTCTGTGAGGACGACAGCACATCAGTGATCATCCTGATGGATCCTCTGTTGATGTTATTTGTTTGCACCACTCTCTGTACAATCTGCTGTATGTACATTTTCTCTGTGAGTTCATTGAGTTGGCCAAAGTCCCACACCAGAGGGATCATGCTTGGTGGTAACATTTGGACCCTATAAACCAGCTGGCGAAGAGGGATAGTTCCAAGTCTTTCTTCAGTCTCTTCTGCTCGGACTCTGTACCCCAAACCAGCTGCCTCCAGCCTCTTGATCATCTCCTCTGTGTGTTTCCTGTAAGGATTGCATGCAGCAATAATTTGCAGGCCAGTTTGGGAGCCAAGTTGCTGACCTTCCACAGTGTTATCACACATTATCTCTTTAATGCTGGTTATGGCTTCGGTGGTATTTGCTTCATCAAAGAAAAGAACAGAATCAAAATCATGTTTCTCTTTATTGTCAACTGCAACAACCTCTGCCTCCCGCACTTTGTTGTAGATCATTTTTGAAGTAGTTCCTCCGTGAACTTTGACCAGTTTCATGTTCTCTGTGGGTGCCCCACTCCTTCTCAACTCACACAGGAACTTGATAAGCCTTGTTTTCCCACAGCCAGTCTCCCCCATTATGATTACTGGGATGCCACACCTGAACCTCATGTGAATTGCCATCATCTTCAGTATGTTGTCGGTGGTGAGCTCATATGTTTCATCTGGGTCTGTTGGCCACTTGATTCCCAGCACACTACACAGACGCTCAATCTTTTCTGCTCGAGAAAGTTGGTCAAAGTCAATGTTAAAAGGAACTCTTTGAAGTTTGAGGCCATTGTACAGTTGTCTGGTCATAATATTTCTCTTGATTACCACATTTGTTGATGGATTGATGGCATCTATCCCGTTATGTTTGTTTTGTTGTAGGTGAAATCCAATGAAGGTTATAGACTGGTGGTCATCATTGAAAAAGATGTATGGATGGGGCTCTGATTCCCATCTCTTTCTGATGAGGAAGGGGACCAAATCTCTTTCGTTGAGGTCATTGTCAAGCAGCTGCCTCCCATGGCTTTGGTCAGTGAAGTGGAGAGATGGAGTGGCAAAATCTTTGGCCATCAAGATCATGAAGTCAACAACAAAATTTCGGAATCCTCTAAGAGTGTCTCCAACAAACTCGAAGTTGCAGAACACAGATGTCTCACAGTCTAGCAATTGAAGATTTAGAAACCAAGCAAAGTTCCGCAGCTCTGCCCACGATGGGTCAATTATGCCACAGTAGATGAAGAGCATTTGAAGGCACTCTGCATGGCTTCCTTCAACTGAGTTCCTTTGGTATTTAAAGCTGTCAAGATTCTCCCCCCTGTGGAATCGTGTTAGATACTGGTATGGTCTTTGAAAGGCCTCACTCCTGAAACACTGGTCATCCATGAGTGGGTCCTTAGTGTCTACAACCGGACCATCTCCATTTTGCATTTCCAATCCCATAACTTCTTTTGGGGGACGGCAGAAGACCCTTGGAAACACCTCAAAGAGAGAAAAGTTTCCCTGCGGATCCTAAAAAAAGACAAATTCATGCAATAGTCAATATTTTGACCACCAATACCTCTATGGCAAACATGAACAGTCTAAGAGAAACATGTCTCTATGGCAAACATGAACAGTCTAAGAGAAACATGTCTCTATGGCAAACATGAACAGTCTAAGAGAAACATGTCTCTATGGCAAACATGAACAGTCTAAGAGAAACATGTTAAGGATGTTTTAAGGGATACATTGTATTAATGATTACTGTATTACTTTAATTACTTAAAAATTAAGCAATCATCATACTATTTTTAAAAACTATGCTAATGCTAAATACAGGTGACTCTAGCTAAGTAAACACAATTTTGGGTTGCCCACTCCATTGACTTCAAATCATAGAAACCTGCACACAATTCCCTTAAACATCTGTTATTTTTAGCAGTATAAGTCAAACCATTTCATGTGGCTTGATAAAAATAAAAAAGTATTTCTGCTTACAGATCTTATTGCAGGTCTCTGCAGTTTAAATGTCGATTGTAGTGTCTCAATGACATACAAATGCCTGTTGCTGCATTTCCACATTTGTCCATCTGAATCCACCAGGTAGCGCAAGAAGAACAGTTTGAATAAAAAGTCATGCAAGCCTTTCTGTACCTGGATAACATAAATAGCACACATTAATGGAACATGTAGATTTCCTTACACAAAAAAAAAAGGTACCTAATTAATACTGAATCGTTTGAATCATTACCGAGGATGTCACATCAAGATGAAAGACTTTGTGTTTCTTGCTCTCTGGAGTGTCGTAAAAGGACTGGAGAATTGTATGCTCGTCAACTTTAGGTTCTGTTAAGCGAATGCACTTGTAAAATGTGGTTCCCATTGTCACAGTTCCCTCCAGTTTTTCATACAACCTCTGTATGTACAGGGACTTTCCTACAAAAAATGCAAGTTCATTCAGGTTTACACCAAATGTATTGTCATGGAGGAATTTTGTAGCCTTGCACAGCCGCCTCGAATTTTAACTCAAATGCGATTGGATCAACCTTCAACTAATCAAATAAATAATGCACATTACGTAGTACAAAAGCGCCATAATTCACAACAACAAACTGTAATGTACGTCGAGCAACTTAAAGCAAATAAGCAGATCAATAAGTGTAGCTGACTAACATGTCTAAAAACAATTATTGCCATCTTTGTCACAAACATTTGCGCATCAAAGGCACCTTAGCGAGTAACAAGAAAATAAAAACAGCAAAAGAAAACAATGTAAACGAAAGGCTAATAGCTTTAGGTTTAACATTGCTGAATGTTCCTGAAAAATAAATCTGGTTAGTACCTAGACCACACCCATAATTCATGAAATCACGCTGATTGGCCCGGTTAAACGGTATAGCCGGCTCCAAACTTAAGCCTACTCAGGCTGACCAGGCAGATATCCGTCTAGCTTTAAAATTTAAGCTTGTGGGATCAGGCGGCTATGCAAGGTGAGGAATTTCGCTCAAAGAAAAAAATTGTTTCCTGAAATGATAAAACTAAACAAACCACTGAACATAACAAATGACATGTGAAAAAACATGCTTTCTTTATGTAAAAAAATATGCTGTATGGTACAACTCACCCACTCCAGACCTCTGGGAATCCACAATCCCAACGAAGTGTCTACCTTTGAAGACAGACGCTGCGCTGGTTTGATCTGAGGGGACAGTGGAGTGCCTGGACAGGTATCTCCGAATACTCTCAAGAGACTCTTGTGGCACCACATTCCGTTTGAAATGGCTGAATGCCGAGGGGATATAGGTGTGCTCTCTGTCTGCACTGCAGATGATTACCAGCTTATAGTGGATCTTGTTGCTTGAACTCAGTTTGCGAAATAACTTCTCCACATCATTGCTCACCTCATAGCTCAACTGATCCGCAAAGAGCAGGGTGTAGATCTTCTCACCCACGTAGCCCGGTGTAAGACATCGCCTGAAGAAAAGCTCTACCTGCTCATAGGACGTGGCTGCCGTACATAGGAGGACTTCGTCGTAGGTCGGCAGCTCCTCATAGTCTCTGGTCATGTACAAGCAGATGCTTGAAGTCAAAATGTTATCTTGTGGGCAGAGTATGAGATTTGGTTGATCAGGACAGAGGCCTGCTGGGAGCTCTCTCTTGACTGTATTCTGACTTGGATTTAAAACAAAGAAATCTTCGCCATTTTCTTCTTCCTGGTTTTTGATGTTGGCCAGCATCTCTAGCAGAATACCAAGGCTTTTGGTGTCTAGGGAGTTGTTAAGAATGCTTCTCATGTCTTTCATGTAAACATTCCAGACCAGGTCCAGTTTTCGCAAACCTACAGTTTTGTCCACTGAACTCTGCAGAACATCAATGGGACATTCTTTCTCCCCAGGATAAGAGGTATCAAAGTCAGCATGAAGGTCAATAAAAGTCTGAAAACTGTTTTCTTCATCATGCTCCATTTCTTTGACAGGGTTGTTCTGAAAACTATTCCAAGTTTCCAACACATCTGATAAGGAGCAGTCAGGTTTGATGAAAGAGAGCATCATCAAAACCTTTTCATCCAATTTTGTGTTCAGGTTCTTCTCTGTCAAAACATCACAAAGGTAGACAATCTGCTCTGCGGTGTAGTAGTTGAGGTAATAGTGCTGAGATCTTTGTTTGTCCATAAATGTGCTCCAGTCATCCAAATACATCTCTATCTTCCTGCAAAGGTCTGTAAGCTGGTCCATTGCATTGCCCTCCACCCTGATTTCTTGAAGGATGTCGCCAAGGTTGAAGTCCATTATGATACCAGAATCACACTGTTTATTACAGTGAATCTTGGCCTCCCAACACCTGAATAGTGGGTTCCCAGCAGCATGAAGGTTGACAAATGCTAAAGCTAGCCTCCGGATGCCATCAAAAATCTGAAAACATAAGGTAAAGTTCAAATCATGAAACAAGCTAGTGATAGCATGCAAATCTAATTATCAGAATGTTCAACCACTCTAATTGCAGGTGTGTGATGATCCTCAAGGTATACAATCACATTACCTCAGTAAAGTGAACCACTTCACTCTTGCTTTGCTCCCCCTTTCCAGACATCAGCATGAGTTTATTCTGCAGCTCTTTCAAGTCTTCCAAGGAATAGTTGCGCATCTGATTACTCTTCTGCTCTGGAATCTGCAGCTTCAGGGCACTGTCTAAACTCAGCTATTGAAGAAAATAATGGACGAGATCCAATAGATTGTTGTGTGACAATAGTAAAGCAAAAATCATTCAATTCTCATTTAAAATACAGTTACGTTCCACTTTTACTGGCCAAACCTTGTGCTGGTTTTGTGCACTGATAATGTAGACGCCTCTTGTGTTGATAGATGATGCTAATGATAGAGAGGAGAGTTCCACAGACCCGTGGCTGTCCTTTACTGTTTTCAGCCACTCCAAGTGTCGTGCAGTATCCCGCTGCAACCCGCGAGGAAAGAATCAATGAAAATACAAGCTTTATTTCAAGGGTGTGAATTACTGCATTTTTATGCATTCTTGTGCTTTGTGCCTTAGTGCCAAATGTTGCTCAAATCAAACACACTTTAAAATGGTTCTACAACTCCACTATGTGTAGTGTTTAAATAGAAATGTCCCCAAAATATTAAATGTGCCATAATTATCATTAAGTCTAACCAGCTTATTTGGTATTTTGCAGTCATTTCCAAGTGCTTTCCATAGTTTGTTCAATGCCTCCTTGAAGGCATTAAAGTCAGCGTCCGGCGGTAACCCATATAACATGGAGGAGTAGCCAAGAACGGCGTCATGGAAGCAGGCTACACGGTCCACGTCCATGTCATTCTCTCCGGCAGAGATGGAGGCCAAGTCCACAAACACTTTCAACTCATTGATGTCTGCAACAGTAAAACATAAGTCCCGTTTTCCATGCAAACAATGAATTTGTTATGGAAAAACCCAACAATTTGGCTAAAACTTCTGATGCTGTATTAACTTGTAGGATCTACTAGTATGACCTCACCTTCAAGGGCTTCTTTGACCCATTTGACAAAGTTCTGTCTCAGGCCGAGCTCTCTGAGACATTTTCTACGAATTTCTGTGATGTCCTCAAGAACTTTCTTAATCTCCAACAAATTATCATCAATGCAATTCAGACTCTCTTCTTTGAAGTCTTCAGTATTCTGTAAAAAACAATAATATGGTACACATGAATAGACTTGTAATGCTTGATTATAGATTAGACTTGTAACAGTAGATTCAACCAAAATCAATTTTTTTAAGTGAACATTTTGAATTTATGTATTGCCAACTCACCATATCCAGCAGTGTCTGTAGCACTTTGAAGTCCCCTTGAGGACATATTGTCTCTTTGACAGTCATAATGACCTTGGCTGATTCAAATGCCAGATATATATCATGGTACTGTTGGATCTGCTGGATCCTTCCCTTGATCCATTTTCCTTTATCAGAATAGTTCATCTTGCACATAATCTTTAGTTCCTTTTCCAAGTCTTCGTACTTGCCTTTGTAGGCTTCAAAGATGCTATCCACCTCCTTCAGTGAAATAGTTCCAGATTGCAAACTCTCATATATCTTGTAGTAATGATCGTAGGAACTCTGGAATATTTTGCGGTGGATCAGGTCAAGGGTGAACACTTCCCTCTCCATCTCAGGCTGCAGTTCTTCGTCATTTGTGTCAAGTTGTTTGTGTGAAAGCCCTTTGGCTTGTTTCTCCCAACACATGGTTAAAATGAAGCTTTCCCTGATAGCATGAAGTTTAGATGCCATCTGCCTGATGACATCACAGAAGTTGAAGTATGTAACTACACCGGTCATTTTAGAGGAGTCCTTGTCAAAGCTGTGAACTTCCATGAACTCATCAAGATTCATCAAATCTATGTTCTCCAGGTTTTTCCTCTCCAGTTCTTTCACGTCAACTGTGGATTAATGTGATATTAATGAGAACCTCCACCATGAGAATGATGTCTACTTTTATGAGCTACTTCTTTTCTAAGGAAACTCATGCAATGAACCAAATGAACCTAGGCTATAACATTCCAAAATTCTAAGGGGTTCTGCATATTGTCATCTTGTTCGTAGACATTATTCCCCAGAATGTGAAGGGCCAGGGGTACCAACCCATCGAACAGAAAGACTGGGAGAAATTCCCAAATCCCATAGGCATAGGCCTAGTCAGCTCAATCAACCAAACAATAATCTCCCACAACACTTTCCTCTTAACACTCACCTGAATGTGCCCGGGTCCTGCTTCCATTAGGAGCCTCAACTCACATTTGTTTAAATTAGCCAAAATATAACTATGCCAAATACCTAACTTAAGTAAGGTCCCCAATTCTTTGGTCATTCCCACTAAGTCCAATTCTAAATCTTTGCATTGCTATGTGCAATAGCCTCGGGATGAAGCGTGTTATGACTTGTTATCGTAGAGCATTTTCATAAACTACTTAATTACCTCCTCAAATACATAATTATCACATTGCAGTGCTGTTTTGAATGAGGGAAATTACATCTATACTTTCACAAATATTATATGTCCTTGAGTAATATATACAGTGGTAAAAAAGTTTGACTCACTTGTGAGATGTTCCTTGAGTTTGTGACATAATATGAGAAGGCTGTCAACCATCTCTTTGTCATTGCAGACAGCCTCCACTTCTTCCTCTCTCCACTTCAGTAAATCTTTCATGGCTGTACCATTCTGACAACGACCATCATCACACAGGTCATCTATTGTGAAAAAACACTAGAGGTGATACACAGACTACAGTTTGAGGATAATGTGTTTCTTCTGAAATTGAACAATATTGATGTAGTTTGTTCTTGAATATTGCCTAGACCAATCACCTATCCTTAGCAGCTGCGTGAGTTCTTCTTTCCTTTTGAGGACTTGATTGAGAATCTTAATCTGGATGTTCCCGGTGATTAACTTGTTGATCACAGAACAAAACGCAGATCTTGCCTTTTCCATCTGCTCTTTAGCTTCATCTTTCAGTTGGTTAAACAACACTCCATTTGCACCTGAAAATAGGTAAACACAGCGAGTACACGTTTTTAATAAATGGGGAGGGATATGACCTTTAAACAAGGCTCAGAGAGTTTTTGGAGGAGTCCACTCCTGTCAAAACACTATGTCAAAAGCGTTTCCTCCAAATAAGTGTTCTATGGATTAAATTGCATAAAAATCCAACAAATCCTATTTGCTTTGTTTGGGTGTCTTGTGTTATCATCACTTATATGAACCTTGTTCTTCAAAGAGACTTTTGGCCAAAGGCCAGCTGAGAAGATGCTCCATCACCAACTCCTCGTCCTCAACGTACAGCCCATTGTCAGTTTTTGGCCAGGACTTCAGGACTATCACAGACATCAGCTTTCCAAACTTGCAGAAGTCACGATTCTTCAGTAACTCACTAAGTTTTGACTTGTCCTGATTGGAAAAGAAGTATGAATTGGAAAATACCCAATCCCAACATAGGACCCAACATAGGACCCAACATGGGACCCAACATGGGACCCAACATGGGACCCAACATAGGACAAAACATAGGACCCAACATAGGACTAAGCATTGCTATAACAGGTATTTGAATGAATGTTGATCAAATTGAGGTATATTATCAAATAATTTATCCTCACCTTGCAAATGGAGGTGACTGCATCTATGGCACATTTCTCCAGAGAGCTACACAAAGAAGGACTTGTCTTCTGCATATCTTCAATCTTGTCACAGTAGATTTCAACCAGATGCATGGGCTTTTCCTGATTGATACACAGTCCAAAAAAAAAGTACAGCTTTGAAATATATATTTTTTTCTTCAGGAATTTATGCTCTATTGATGGAGACAGTGGAGAGAGACAGAGAAGTGTGTTTTAGCTAAAACAAAAGTGGGACAGATTCCAACCAAATGCCCGAAGATTGCACTTTGCAACACATTGGATTTTTGTCAAAATTAGACTACAGGTAGATAATATGCACACCGACAGATCAGTAGGTCTCGGACAGTGATGGACAAACTCTGCTAGCGAGACATACTATAGTAGAGCCAAACTAAACATGGCCAAGCTGCGTTTAGCAGTTATGCTGCACACAACTGGAATAAATACCAGATGATCATAGACGTGCCCCAGTGTATACATTTTTAAATCCAGGTTAAAAACACTTCTCTTTTCACAAGGCTATGACTGAGCGCTTGAACTTAACTTAACCATACTATTTAGCCTTTCAGCTTTTATAGCTTCCTATGTTTTTATCTCGTCTTTATTCTATTTCTGTGTTCTTATTCTGTTTTATAAATGAGGATGTTGTTTTGATGTTTCCATTTAAGCATTCGTTTTAATGCTATTGCATTTTCTTTTTCTTTGAAAGCAAATTTAATTGATTCTACAGTGGATATAAAAAATCTACACACCCTGTTTAAAATGGCAGGTTCTTGTGATATAAAATAATGAGACAAAGATAAATCAGGTCAGAACGTTTTCCACCTTAAATGTGACCTATAACGTGAACAATTCAGTTGAAAAACAAACTCAAATCTTTGAGGGGGAAACATTTAATATAAAAACTCACAATAACCTGGTTGCATAAGAGTACACACCCTTAAACTAACACTTGGTTGAAGCACCTTTTGATTTTATTACAGCACTCAGTCTTTTTGGGTAGGAGTCTATTAGCATGGCACATCTTGACATGGAAATATTTGCCCACTTTTCTTTGCAAAAGCGCTCCAAATCTGTTGATTGCAAGGACATCTCCTGTGCACAGCCCTCTTCAGATCACCCCACAGACGTTCAATTGGATTCAGGTCTTGGCTCTGGCTGGACCATTCCAAAACATTAATCTTCTTCTGGTGAAGCCATGCTTTTGTGGATTTTGTGTGCTTTGGATCGTTGTCATGCTGAATGATGAACCTCCTCTTCATCTTCAGCTTTCTAACAGACGCCTGAAAGTTTTGTGCCAAAATTGCCCAGTATTTGGAACTGTTCATAATTCCCTCCACCCTGAGAAAGGCCCCGGTTCCAGCTGAAGAAAAACAGAACCAAAGCATGATGATGCCACCACCATGCTTCACCAAGGGTATGGTGTTCTTTGGGTGATATGCAGTGTTGTTTTTGAGCCAAACATACCTTTTGGAATTATGCCAAAATGTTCTGTCTTGCCACCCTACCCCATAGCCCATTCCTATGAAGAATACAAGAGATTGTTGTCACATGTAGCACACAGCCAGTACTTGTCAGAAATTCCTGCAGTTCCTTTAATGTTGCTGTAGGCCTCTCAGAAGCCTCCCTGATCAGTTTTCTTCTCGTCTTCTCATACATTTTGGAGGGACGTCCAGTTCTTGGTAATGTCTCTGTTGTGCCATATTTTCTCCACTTGATGATGACTGTCTTCACTGTGTTCCATGGTATATCTAATGCTTTGGAAAGTCTTTTGTACCCTTTTCCTGACTGATATCTTTCAACAATGAGATCCCTCTGATGCTTTGGAAGCTCTCTGCGGACCATGGCTTTTGCTCTGAGATGCAACTAAGAAAATGTCAGGAAAATCCTACTAGAACAGCTGAACTTTATTTGTGATTGATCAGAGTCACTTTAAATTATGGCAGGTGTGTAATTACTTCTATTTAATATGACTTTGAATGTGATTGGTTAATTCTGAACACAGCCACATCCCCAGTTATAAGAGGGTGTGCACACAACAACCAGGTTGTTGTAAGGTTTTTATTTATTCATTTTTCCCCCTCAAAGATTTCAGTTTGTTAACATTATAGGTCACATAAACAGTGGAAAATGTTCTGGTATGATTTATCTTTGTCTCATTCTTTAACATCACAAAAACCTGACATTTTAACAGAGATGTGTAGACTTTTTATATTCACTGTATGTATGAATTGTGCTATATAAATAAACGTGCTTACTTGCAATCCTTTTACCTCAAATCGCAAAATAACCCAAGCCAAAAAAAGTGTAAAAGTTAAAGTGTATTATTTTGCAACCATTTGTGTTGTACTTTAGTAAACTAAATACAGCTCCAGAAAAAGAGACCACTGCATCTTTTTCTTCTGTTCCTCCCTCAAAACTGTCCTTTTCAACTTTTATGGAAAGGAAAGAAAAAGGTGCAGTGGTCTCTTAATTAATGCAGTGGAGCTTTATTTTATACTATAGTATACAGTGGGTATACAAAGTCACCAACCCCTTTCAAAATGTTCACCTTTTGTTGCCTTACAGCCTGATAAGAAAACACATAAAATAATACTTTTTCCAGCTTTATTTACACACAGTAAACCACAATATCCAAGTAAAAAAAGCCCCAGTAACAGATTGCCCCAGTAAATGAATTATACCCTATATTTGATTTAATTATACTGAATTATACTCTACATTTGATTTAATAATACTGAAATATACTTAAAAGTAATTTAAGTATAATCAGTACCTGATTTAGTTTTCCCTCAAAGTCCTTCCGGAAAGTACTTCCCCATTGTTCATTGAGCTCTTTGTTCCCAAAAGAGACTGAGAGCAACCTGTTCCAGACCTAGAGAAAAGAACCTTGATGATGAATCTCTGATTGTGAGGTGATCACTGAACATACAGAAATACTATGCCATGCAATATACATAACTAATTATGTAAATGAAGATTTAAATTACTACAAAGTAAATTGTTTTTACATTTAATGTACCATTCCTACCTCAGTCTCTGTCTGTGATGTAAACAATTTTCTCTGTAATGTTTTTCGCCGCCAGTCTCTCAGGATTTTCAGTGCCTGCTCCGTTGCTTCTATTGTTTTACTTCCCTCAGACTGAGAAAAAAGATGTTGAACAAAGTAATTTGTATATTTTGCAGTATCACAGTATAACATATTTTTCTTGACATTTCAAATATATTTGCAGTCAACCAGAGTTACATGGACATGTACTATAAAAACATGAACGAGTTGAGGATTACTGAAATACAATATGCTATTGTGTCATTTAATTTCGTCTGTCAGGACTATTGTTCTGCATATTATTGTATTTGGTCACATGGAATTGAACTACAAAAGATATTCAAATGGACAAATATTTAGAATGCAAAATACTTTAACTTAGGGTTACCTGTGGACCGGAGCTTCCCACAGATAGGAACTTCTCTACAGTCAGACAGATGAGACTCAGACAGTGCAGTGGAATCTCATAAAGATGTGAATCTGTCTTACAGATTGTCTCCAGAACTCCCACGGCTGTTTTCAAGCAAAGTCCTCCATATCTGTTATCTCTAATAACAACAAGAAATTATAATTCATGCGTCAGGGTCAAACTGTGTTATACACTCACCATATCTATCGACAGTGACAAAAAATGTTGACTCCCATTTTGGATTTTAGATTGGGCGTATGTAAGATCAGTCTTGGTAAATGGCCGGAGAATGAATCAATCTTCATAATGTAATGATTAAGGACAATCATGATTGAATTATCAAATTGATGAGTGAGAAAGTTAAAGAGGTTTTGGGTCACTAACTGCAATTAACCAATGTTATGGCAGGTAATAAACATAAAAATCTACTTCAAACTGGAGTAGTTAATAAGTGCAAGTAATGTGTGACGAAATACTACACATTTGCCTAATTTAATTCATTTCAAAGGACTTTGTTTGAATACTTCAGTCTTTTAAGTGGGGGGACTAGAAACTGAATACTGTATGTGTTAATTTCTGAACAGTTGAAAAGATACATAACATGCATTCTGTACTTTAAATCTAAATTGCTAGAAAATACCATTTACCTGTTTTCTTGTCCATTCATTTTTGCAATAAGATGTAACAGTAACTTTCCCACCGGTTGCTAGGTAAATAATGACATGTTATTATTAGGAACAATAGATCAGTAATTCCTCAAAGCAGCAATATGGATTAACAACGTGATTGGCCTCATCTAGAGTTACATATCTACATTTACAGTGAACTGAATAGTAGTTTCACTTATTGTTAAATGAAACTAAATCCAACCAAGGAAACATACCATATAGTCAAAGTTATATGTTCCAGACTTCACTGTAAGCCTGAACTGTAGACAGTAAAGAGTGTCCAGGACACCCACATCGATGGCCGATACAAAGCCTGGCAAGTCTTCCAACTGCAGCAGGAGCATCCAGGATCGCACAAGCAGATGATCCACCTCGACCAGATGTTTGTTCTGTGTCATGAGACTCCTCATCTCCCTGGATTTAGAGTTGGGGTCATGTTAAGATTGTGAAACACTAACACAGGCAATGTACAGTGAGAAAACAAACCAGCTTGGGTTCTGATCAAAATATAAAATTCAGTATTCAGTAATAAATATAGGATACCAACAAATGCAACTTTACTAACAAACAGTTCTCTTTGGTCCATACCTGGTGTCTTCCCAGTGGTCTGTTGTTCTGATGCCTTTAAGCCCAGTCCAGTTGTCAGACTGTGGATCCATGGTCAGTGACATGGGTTCAAATGGCTTGCTGGCTCCTTTAAGCAGATGCAGTAGAGGAATGACCAGGATCCAGTTTTGAAGTCTCTCTTCTCTTGCACGGATGCACAGTGACTCAACTATGTCTTCCACACTGGAGAAGAGATCAGGTAGCACGTGATTCATAACAGGAAACGTTCGGCCTTTAAAACATCCAAATTATTTTAGCATTATTGAAATCTGTGTTGTGATGTTTTAAGTAAAAGACTATTAAAATGTACCCAGCTATGTTTGGCAGGCCTTTGATCAATTCTGTCCAGTAGGCAAAGAAATGTTCTCTTGGCTTTTTAGGCAGGCAGAGCCACTGACATAGAGATGCAAGACGACCGCGGTCGTCCTCTTTCAATCCAAACGTGCAGTACACCAGCAGGATAACAATTCCTGCTTTCAGTGGGTCAGAGATAAAAACCTCAGGGTTTCCTCCGCTCTTTTGTGACCGGGGAGCTACGTTTTCTGCCATTAACTCTTTCAGAAGGCTGTTCACCTGAGAATATGTACGGAGGGAATGCACAGCATGTTAAATAATTACGGTCCTGGACCTTAAAGATTTCACATCAGTTTGAGTAAATTTAAATATGAAACGTTGTCCATATCACAATAACTATTTCAAGAAGCTTATTATAAAATTCAGTAGTAAGAAGTACCTCTGTTTTTCCAAATGGTAAACCCCATGGTTTTGTCTCGCCATCGAAGACACAAGGACAGCTGTATGTGAAATAGAACTGCTGGAGTTGTGAAAAGAAGTTTCTCACATTCACTTCACTCCAGGTTTTCAGAAGGTCAAAGATGGTTTTCAGCATCACTTCTCCAGCTAGTCGTCTTCCCTTAACCACGTAGGTCTCTACAGGACTATCCCAAAATTGAAACCAGCTTCTTTTCACTTCTGGATATATGATATCATCATACTGGTGCCATTCTCCTAAAGAAAATATAGTATAAATAATGTATAATTGTATATAATTGTATATAATTGTATAATTGTATAATTGAATTAATTCCAATGTTTTGTTACCCATTTTCTGTTAGAAATAGCAAAGTGACTTATAAACATATATTAAAACACTGCTCAAAAAATTAAGGGAACACGTAATCATCACAGTATAAAACCAAGTCAATTAAACTTCAGGGAAATCAATCTGTCCAGTTAGGAAGCATAAGCGATCAATGTCACCTGTTTTGGTGTAAATGAAAGAGACAACAGGTGCACTGGAGAGGCAACAGCAAGACAACCCCCAAAAAGGGAATGATTTTGCAGGTGGTGGCCACAGACAATTGCTCTCTCTTTATCCTTCCTGACTGATTCTTATCTAGTTTTGTGTTTTGCTAGTGTCCTTGTCACTACTGGTAGCATGAGGCGGTACCTGTAGGCCATTCAGGTTGCACAGGTAGTCCAGCTCCTCGAGGATGGCACATCCATACATGACATCGCAAGAAGATTTGCTGTTTCTCCTAGTACAGTCTCAAGAGCATGTAGGAGATACCAGGAGATGGGCTGTTACACAAGAAGAGCTGGACAGGGACGTAGAAGAACATCAACCCAGGAGCAGGACCGGTATCTGCTCCTTTGTGCGAGGAGGAACAGGAGGAGCACTGCCAGAGTCGTCCTCTAGTGGGACATGTGCTCACAGCCTAGCACTGTGCAGCTCGATTGGCATTCGCCAGAGAACAACAGAATTGGCAGGTCCACTATTGGCACACCGTTCTCTTCACAGATTAGAGCAGGTTCACACTGAGCATGTGACAGACTGGAGTCTGGAGATGCTGTGGTGAACGTTATGCTGCCTGCAACATCATCCAGCATGACCGGTTTGGCGGTGGGTCAGTGATGGTCTGGGGAGGCATATTTTGGTGGTTTGCACAAACCTCCATGTGCTAGCCAACCCAGTAGCACCACAGACTGTCGAGGGTCCACTGATGCCCTGAATCAGGTCTGGGAGGAGATCCCCCAGGACACCATCTGGCCTCTTATCAGGAGCATGCCCAGATTTTGTTGGGAGTGCATACAGGCACATGGGGGCCGTACAGACTACTGAGTCATATTATGAGTTTCTGTGATGAAATTCACACAAGTTGGAACAGCCTGTGTGATTTGATTTTCAGTGTGAGTTTGAATCCAGCCCTCAATCGGTTGGTGAATTTGCTTTCCATTGACCGTTGTTAAGTCATTTTGTTCTCAACGAATTGCACAACGTAATGTAAAGATTTTGATCTTAAATACATTTAGTTCACTGAGACCCGATGTGTGATTTAAGTGTTCCCTTCTTTTTTTTTTAAGCAATATAAATCTAAACATTTTACTAAATCTCCTTAACAATTTAAAACTGTGTAAGACAGGATAATAAGGAACTTGTCATTTGAATTACTTCTGTACCTTGATGCGTCAAAAGATATGGCTTGATGATCAAAACCCGGTTGCAAACTAGGTTTGAGGATGTCTGAATTATGCACTCATAATTTCCTTCATACATCATCCCATTTAATTTATGAACATAATATTTGTAGGGAATGCAGTAGGTTTCATTCTTATTCATGATGGATATCATCACTTGTCCAGCAAGAAGAAATCTATCCTTCCCCAAACCCCTGTGTAAACAACAGACATAGCAACTAAAATATTATGGCAGAAACAGGTTGAAATCCATTAACCTATCTAGAAATGACACATTCAGTTGTTGGTGAAAGAGGAGGTATTTTAGTCATAAGTTTTAATATGTAAAATGTATATTATTTATCTAAACACACTTGATTGTGAAATCAAATTATTTGAAGTAGTTCCTACCGGGTGATATTCATTTCCACACCATCTTTATTCCAATCTCCAAACAATCTTCCAGACCTCAAGAATATCCTGTCATGTTGAGGGTTCAGTTTGTATTCTTTGGATATAATGGCATGGAAGTATATAGTGATTTTATCACTACCCGGAAACGTTTCTGTGTTTTGTGATCTATTTGGATTACAGAAAAATATGTATTCAGTTGTTTGAGTCTGATGAGCACAGACTCAAAACAGCGTCAGTTCCAATTACATTAGTCTGCGTTTTCTGTTGTCAAATGTAATTTGTGATTTTGAAGTTGTGGAACGGCCAAACCTTGCCCATCAGAAAACTGGCTAATGAAGTAGAAGCTCTGAGAATAAACCAATAAAACATGAATCAAACCGTGGAAGGGACAGTGTCTACACAAGCTAAACTTACAGCAGAGGCATCATCGGCTTATCATTCCAGGACTCCTGCTGGAATCTGTCTTCACTGCGTTGGTTTGGGGGCATGTCTTTATTTGCAGGTAAGGGGTCAGTAATAGATGACTTGGAAACATTACCACTGACATTACTCAGATTCTCTGGTTCCTGGTTTGGCTTGGAAAACACTTCCGTTGATTCTTGAGGCTTGTCGCCAGCCTGAATGAATGCAAGATTGGTTTTGTTTTATTTGAATAGTCCCCTGTAGAGGGTTTGTAGATGTTTCAGAAGATTTTCACCATCTGTCAACAACATTTCAACGATATACTAATGCTAGCACTAACCCTATCCTAACCCTAAGAGTGACCTATACCCTACACACAAAAAAAATAATGGTTCTTGGAGAACTTCTGGGGGTCCCTCCACAGTTTCAGTGGGATGAAGCCCTAAATGACCCACCAAGAAGCTTTTCCTTTTAGAGTGTGGTGACGGTACTATAAAGTGCAGTTCATTACCAAAAATAACAAAATAGAAAACCTTGTATTACCTCTGCTTCATGGGATGAGTTAAATTCATTTTCTCTCTGGTGATTGGCCCCAAACTCTGGCCTGCGGGACAGACCAACCAGTGTCTCTTTAGAGGCCCCCATTAGAGCGTCTTTATATGACTTTTGCCCGTCTGGGAGACTTGAAGCTGAGCGCTGTTCTCCTTTGACCAGATCCTTGCTCTCATCTGTGGATGAGCCTGTCTTCTCAGGTAACTCTGGCGTTGCTAAGTGAGGAGGACCAGGCGGTTGTGTCTGATTGTTATTTGGTTCAACCCGGTGGTCATCAGGGATTTCTGATTGTTCAGCACACTTCTGTGAGTTTGCTTCATTCTTGATATTCCTGACAGTCTGGTTACTAGATGTCTTCAGCTCATCTGGAACTTTAATGTCTGTGTTACCGTCATTTTCAAGGCTTTTTGTTGATTTTCTTGACCCTTGTGATGTTCCCTCCAGGACATCCTCACCTAGGGGTCTCCTGGCTGGCTGAGTTGAGTCTAAAACAGGCCTTCCTGTGTTCAGATCAGCTGTCTCAGGTGTCTTCTCAGGCAACTCCTTCGTCACCGAAGTAGAACTGGGTAGGCTAGTGTTGGGCTCATTCATGTGGGTGCCCACATCTACCTCTGATGGATGTGCATCTTGGTGTTCTGGTGGTCTCTGATGGGGGGGTGGGATTGGAGAGGCTATAGGAATGGTGGGAGCGCCAGCGGATGTGACAGTGTTGCCTAGAGGGACATCCACCGCTGGAGCTGCAGACGACTTCTCTTCCTCTTGACACGTCTCTGTACGGTGTTCAGTAATATTGGAGGAGTCTTCACTCTGCAAACAAAGTAGGAACAAATTAAGCCTCATAACATACTGTAATAAAAGCACTTCCCTTCCCTGTTAATTTCACTGGGTTCCCTTGATGTCATTTCGTAATAGCACCGAGTTGACAAGACACTAAGGAACGTTGATTTTATAATTTCATAATAATAATCATAACCATCTGACCTAATGATAGTCATTTAAAGAAATGTAGAAAAATACTCACAGAGATACGTTAAAAGCCTTATTTAAGGAGACATAGAAAAGGCTCTAGCTTGTTTATGCCATGAAATACAACATTATACCCACTTATATCAACTGTTATGGAATTACTCAGATTCAGATTTAGCAATCCTCAAACTGCATATATTGTGTTTTCTAGTGGGTGTTGGCACCTTTTTCCTGACATTTCCACCTGGTTCTTCACTGCAGTGTGCCAGGGGTGTGTCAGTCTTGCTCCATGTTGGTGCATTTCGTTCATCCTCTGCGTCACAGGTCACGGGTGTTTGTCGCTCTGAAATGGTCCCATCTGAAAATGTGACTGCTGTGATCTCATTATCCTGAACAAAGCTCAATGGCCCACAATGGTTAGTATTAGACAGGTAGATAATTTTTTTTGAAAAAAGCTATAAAAAATGATATTCAAGGCCTTGCACCTATTCTGTCACTTGATGATGATAACACTTTAAATCTTACAGTGGACCAGAGAAGATTACTTCTTGCAGAACTGCCGCAAAAAAGACATTAGCTCTAAGATGGCAATCACCACACTCAGGTTTAATCAATGTATTCAGTATCTTTTAGAGGTTATATCACTGGAATTATCAACAGCAAGAATTTATTGTGCTAGTCAAGGAACAATTAAGGCTTGGACAGTGATTATTGAATTTGTAAGGAATAATATTGGTTAAAGCTTGAAATGTAGGGAAATATGTAAGCCCAAAGAGTTGCAAAAGAAACAAAATGGTATAACTTTAATATATTTATTTCTTTCCATTTTATATTTGTGAATTTACATATATATATTTATAATATTTATTTATTTTTATTCTTTATTTTTATTATTATTACATTTATTTTATTTATTTTTTTAATGTGTGCATCAGGAGAGGGAGAGGTTGGGGTGGGTAAGGGGGATTGGTAGTTAAGGTCTATAGCAATTTTTCTTTAACATACATATGTCTTAGCAAACTGTGTATGTGTACATATGTACAGTGAGGGGGAAAATTATTTGATCCCCTGCTGATTTTGTGCGTTTGCCCACTGACAAAGAATTGAACAGTCTATAATTTTAATGGTAGGTTTATTAGAACAGTGAGAGACAGAATAACAACAAAAAAATCCAGAAAAAAGCATGTCAAAAATGTTATTAATTGATTTGCATTTTAATGAGTGAAATAAGTATTAGATCCCCTCTCAATCAGAAAGATTTCTGTCTTCCAGGTGTCTTTTATACAGGTAATGAGCTGAGATTAGGAGCACACTCTTGTTACCTGTATAAAAGACACTTGTCCACAGAAGCAATCAATCAATCAGATTCCAAACTCTCCACCATGTCCAAGACCAAAGAGCTGTCCAAAGATGTAAGGGACAAGATTGTAGACCTACACAAGTGTGACAACTGCGACCTCTGCTGGTTCACCTCCCCCTGCAGCGGGCGGGCCCCAGCGGTCGACGTCACCTGCTTTCTGACGCCACCGTCTTCATCATACATTTCACCTGTGTCTCGTTTGTGCACCTGTTCCTCATCATCGCTGTTTCCCCCGGTATATATGTTCCCTCTGCTCCCCCTGTCTTTGTGTGTAATTGTCTCTACTAAATGGAAGAGCTGTTCAACGCTTTGTTATACCTGTACTGATTTCTCTCGCTGAGAAACATTAAACCTTCATTCCATCACGCCTTCTCCGGTTCCTCCTTGCTCCTCTCAACCCCCGAAGCCGTGACAGAATTACACACCTAATATACAACAGCAAGGATATGGAGCCCACGGGAGCCACAGGCGAGGTCGGTGTTGCGGAGGCGGTCCAGGTACATTCAACGATGCTGGCCAGCCTAGGCGCTGCAATGGACAATGTCTTAAAAGCGGTGCAGCGCCTAGAGCTGAGCCAGCAGACCCCCGCAGCACCGGCCGTTTCTCCGCCTGCCCCTGCCGTGCCGCCGAGCATGGGGGCACTGCATCTCCCCTTACCCAGGGATTTCGACGGGGCGGCGGACCGCTGCCAGGGATTCCTTCTACAGCTGGACATCGCGCTCCAGGCGATGCACCCTGCGCCGACCGAGGCACAGAAGATCACCTCGCTCGTCTCCTGCCTGTCCGGAAAAGCCCTGGAGTGGGCCACCGCCGTCTGGAACACCGAGCAGCCCACCCAGGGCAGCTACGCCGAGTTCACCCGCCGCTTCCGAGCCGTGTTCGACCATCCACACGAAGGAAGAGAGGCGGGTGAACGGCTGTTCCACCTACGGCAGGGGACGAGGTCGGCGCAGGAGTTCGCACTGGAGTTCCGGACCCTGGCAGCGGGATCAGGGTGGAACGAACGGGCTCAAATCGACCATTACCGTTGCAGCCTTCGCGAGGACGTCCGGAGGGAGCTGGCTTGTCGAGACGTGTCCCTCTCCTTCGATCAGCTGGTTGACATGTCCATCCGTCTCGACAACCTGCTGGCTGCCCGAGGACGTCCCGGAAGAGGCCCGTCCGTTCCACCCTGCCAACCTGACACCGCCGTCCCCATGGAATTGGGGACGGCTGCACTGCCGGGCAGACGTCGGGGAGGGCAGGTGCGGAGTGCCTCCAAGGGGCGACGAGGCCGTACTACTGCACCACACCGCACCTCCCTCCCTGAGTCGAGAGGCGACAGGCATGGCACTTCCGCGTCACCCCAGGTAGCACATGCACATTCGCCACTAACCTCTTCCCTCTCTATGTGCACTGTTCCTGTTAGGTTCCCCGGCTTTCCGCTGATTTCCCGGTGTAAGGCGCTGGTAGACTCAGGCGCAGCTGGGAATTTCATGGATAGGTCTTTTGCCCTGCGGTCACGCATACCCCTCCAGGTCCTCGCCACCCCCCTGCCCGTGAGAGCTTTAGACAGCCGGCCACTAGGGTCAGGTCTGGTCACGAGTTGCACTGTTCCCCTCCTCCTGATTACCGACAGCCGACACAGCGAAACCGTTTCATTTCACATCATCGACTCACCCACGTTCCCAGTCGTTTTAGGTTTCCCCTGGTTGTCCCTACACGACCCCTTCATCTCCTGGTCTAGTCGACGTCTGTCGGGGTGGTCGCGGAAGTGCCAGGGTAGGTGTTTGGGTGTTTCCGTTGGCTCGACCTCGGTGGAAAGTCCAGACAGTGCGCCCGCCGTGCCCATTCCCCCCGAATACAGGGACTTGGCTACGGTTTTCTCCAAAGCCAAGGCTGCTGTGTTGCCACCACACCGGCTGGGGGATTGTGCGATAGACCTCGTTGATGGAGCCGCACTCCCGAAGGGTCACGTGTATCCACTGTCCCGCACCGAAACGGAGACTATGAACGCCTACGTTACGGAAGCGTTGGAACAGGGCTACATCAGGCCCTCCAAGTCACAGGTCTCCTCGAGTTTCTTTTTTGTGAAAAAGAAGGACGGTGGTTTGCGCCCGTGCATCGATTACCGGGCGCTGAACAAGATCACCATTCCGTTCCGCTACCCTCTCCCTTTGATCTCTGCGGAGGTGGAGAGGATGCACGGGGCCCGCTTTTTCACTAAATTAGACCTCAGGAGTGCCTATAACCTGGTGCGTATCCGGGAAGGAGACGAGTGGAAAACCGCTTTTAGTACCACGTCTGGCCATTACGAGTATTTAGTGATGCCGTACGGGTTGATGAATGCTCCTTCAGTCTTCCAGTCATTCGTCAACGACGTATTCCGGGACTTGTTGTGCGAAGGAGTGGTAGTGTATATTGATGACATCTTGATATTCACTGCCACCCGCGCCAAACATGTCTCGTTAGTGCGCAGAGTGCTGGCTCGACTGCTGGAGCATGACCTGTACGTGAAAGCCGAGAAGTGTCTGTTTTTCCAGTCGTCTGTGTCCTTCCTGGGATATCGCTTTTCCAGCACAGGTGTGGCTATGGAGGAGCCTCACATTGACGCCGTGCGTAATTGGCCGACCCCAACCACGGTTAAGGACGTGCAACGTTTCTTAGGCTTCTCTAATTACTATAGGAGGTTTATCCGGGGCTTTAGCCAGGTCGCGGCTCCGATCACCTCCCTTCTGAAGGGGGGGGCGACCCGGTTGCGGTGGACCGTGGACGCGGAGCGGGCGTTTGTGGAACTGAAACACCGTTTCACCACCGCTCCGGTCCTGGCCCATCCCGACCCGTCGCTCCAGTTCATCGTGGAGGTGGACGCGTCCGATTGTGGGCTCGGTGCCATCCTCTCCCAACGGACGGGGTGTCGTAACACGCTCCGTCCCTGTGCCTTCTTCTCCCAGAAGCTCAGTGCGGCGGAGCGGAACTACGACATTGGTGATCGTGAGCTGCTGGCCGTGGTTCGAGCTCTGTCGGCGTGGAGGCACTGGTTAGAGGGGGCTAAACACCCTTTCCTCGTCTGGACTGACCACCGGAACCTGGAGTACATGCGGGCAGCGAGGAGGCTGACCCCTCGCCAGGCAAGGTGGGCTATGTTCTTCACCCGGTTTGTGTTTACTCTCACCTACAGGCCGGGGAGTAAGAACGTCGGGGCTGACGCGCTGTCCCGCCAGCATGACACGGGGGAGAGGCCAGTGGATGATGCTCCCGTGCTCCCGGAGTCATGCATCGTGGCACCGGTGGTATGGGAACTGGACGCGGACATCGCCGGAGCGCAGCGCGACGAGCCCTCTCCGCCCACATGCCCTGAGGGCCGTACGTATGTGCCGGCGTCTGTCCGCGACCGCCTCATCTACTGGGCGCATACATCTCCCTCCTCCGGTCATCCTGGCATCGGGCCAACAGTGCGCGCCCTGGCCGGTAAGTACTGGTGGCCCACTTTAGCCAAGGACGTGAGGGTATACGTCTCTTCCTGCTCGGTGTGTGCCCAGAGTAAGGCACCCCGGCACCTACCTGTGGGCAAGTTGCACCCCTTGCCCATTCCACAACGGCCATGGTCCCACATTTCTGTTGATTTCTTGACGGATCTCCCCCCTTCCCAGGGCCATACCACCATCCTGGTCGTTGTGGATCGGTTCTCGAAGTCCTGCCGCCTCTTGCCTCTGCCCGGCCTTCCTACTGCCCTACAGACCGCGGAGGCCCTGTTCACACACGTCTTCCGGCACTATGGGGTGCCCGAGGACATCGTGTCTGACCGGGGTCCCCAATTCACGTCTAGGGTGTGGAAGGCATTTATGCAGCACCTGGGGATCTCGGTCAGCCTGACCTCGGGCTACCATCCCCAGTCCAACGGGCAGGTGGAACGGGTCAATCAAGAAGTGGGTAGGTTCCTCCGGTCCTACTGCCAGGACCGGCCGGGGGAGTGGGCAGAGTTTCTGCCGTGGGCAGAATACGCACTGAATTCTCTGCACCACTCCTCCACGGGCGTGACGCCGTTCCAGTGCGTCCTGGGCTACCAGCCGGTCCTGGCGCCGTGGACGCCGAGCCAGACCGGTACCCCTGCGGTGGACGACTGGTTCCGGCGGGCAGCGGGCACATGGGAGGCAGTACAATCCCGCCTCCGGCTCGCTGTCCGCCGTCAAAAGACCTATGCAGACCGCCACCGCGGGGAGGCCCCGGTGTATCGGCCGGGCGACCGGGTCTGGCTCTCGTCCAGGGACCTGCCCCTCCGCCTGCCCTGCCGGAAGCTGGCCCCGCGGTTTGTGGGGCCTTTTAAAGTCCTGAGGAGAGTCAACGAGGTAACATATCGGTTACGCCTTCCCCCCGACTACCGTATTAACCCCTCGTTTCATGTGTCTCTCCTCAGGCCGGTGGTGGATGGTCCCCTCCAGGGGTGTGAGGTGCGGGAGGTGCCCCCTCCCCCTCTGGACATCGAGGGGGCCCCGGCGTACTCTGTCCGCTCCATCATCGACTCGAGGCGCCGGGCGGGGGGCCTCCAGTACCTCGTGGAGTGGGAGGGGTACGGCCCGGAGGAGCGGAGCTGGGTTCCGGTGAAGGACGTCCTGGCTCCCGTCCTTGTCCGCGACTTCCAT
Organism: Esox lucius; assembly: GCF_011004845.1. Classification (NCBI taxonomy): domain Eukaryota; kingdom Metazoa; phylum Chordata; class Actinopteri; order Esociformes; family Esocidae; genus Esox; species Esox lucius. The sequence goes on from NC_047571.1 coordinate 31,448,269, forward strand.
CAGCGTCGGCCGGACCGCCCTGCTCCGCGCCCCCCGGGTCGGCCCCGAGGCCGGTGTCGTCGCGCGGCTGGGGCCGCGCGTCAGGGGGGGGGTACTGTGACAACTGCGACCTCTGCTGGTTCACCTCCCCCTGCAGCGGGCGGGCCCCAGCGGTCGACGTCACCTGCTTTCTGACGCCACCGTCTTCATCATACATTTCACCTGTGTCTCGTTTGTGCACCTGTTCCTCATCATCGCTGTTTCCCCCGGTATATATGTTCCCTCTGCTCCCCCTGTCTTTGTGTGTAATTGTCTCTACTAAATGGAAGAGCTGTTCAACGCTTTGTTATACCTGTACTGATTTCTCTCGCTGAGAAACATTAAACCTTCATTCCATCACGCCTTCTCCGGTTCCTCCTTGCTCCTCTCAACCCCCGAAGCCGTGACAACAAGGCTGGAATCGATTACAAGACCTATGCCAAGCAGCTTGGTGAGAAGGTGACAACAGTTGGTGCGATTATTCTCAAATGGAAGAAAAACTTAAGAACTGTCAATCTCCCTCGGTCTGGTGCTCCATGCAAGATCTCACCTCGTGGAGTTGCAATGATCATGACAACGGTGAGGAATCAGCCCATAACTACACGGGAGAATCTTGTCAAGGCAGCTGGGATCATAGTCACCAAGAAAACAATTGGTAACACACTATGCCGTGAAGGACTGAAATCCTGCAGCGCCCCCAAGGTCCCCCTGCTCAAGAAAGCACATGTACAGGCCCATCTGAAGATTGCCAATGAACATCTGAATGGTTTATAGGAGAACTGGGTGAAAGTGTTATGGCCAGATGAGACCAAAATCAAGATCTTTGGCATCAACTCAATTCGCTGTGTTTGGAGGAGGAGGAATGCTGCCTATGACCCCAAAAACACCATCCCCACCGTCAAACATGGAGGTGGAAACATTATGCTTTGGGGGTGTGTTTATCTGCTAAGGGGACAGGATAACTTCACAGCATCAAAGGGACGATGGGCAGGGCCATGTACCGTCAAATCTTGGGTGAGAACCTCCTTCCCTCAGCCAGGGCATTGAAAATGCTTCGTGGATGGGTATTCCAGCATGACAATTACCCAAAACACACGGCCAAGGCAACAAAGGAGTGGCTCAAGAAGAAGCACATTAAGGTCCCCCCTGTGGAGGGAGCTAAAGGTTCAAGTTGCCAAATGTCAGCCTTGAAACCTTAATGACTTGGAGAAGATCTGCAAAGAGGAGTGGGACAAAACCAGGTGTGCAAACCTGGTGGCCAACTACAAGAACCGTCTGACCTCTGTGATTGACAACAAGGGTTTTGCCACCAAGTACTAAGTCATGTTTTGCAAAGGGGTCGAATACCTATTTCACTCATTAAAATGCAAATCAATTAATAACAGTGTTCAAATAAACCTACCAATAAAATTATAGACTGATCATTTCTTTGTCAGTGGATTTATTTGAAGATTGGGTATATTATATAGAAATGTGGTTTTACGTACGGTATGTGTAGTATATATATATATAATTGTAGACATGTAGATCAATGTGTAGCAGGTGAATATACACTCACCTAAAGGATTATTAGGAACACCTGTTCAATTTCTCATTAATGCAATTATCTAATCAACCAATCACATGGCAGTTGCTTCAATGCATTTAGGGGTGTGGTCCTGGTCAAGACAATCTCCTGAACTCCAAACTGAAACTCAGAATGGGAAAGAAAGGTGATTTAAGCAATTTTGAGCGTGGCATGGTTGTTGGTGCCAGACGGGCCAGTCTGAGTATTTCAAAATCTGCTCTGTTACTGGGATTTTCACGCACAGCCATTTCTAGGGTTTACAAAGAATGGTGTGAAAAGGGAAAAACGTCCAGTATGAAGCAGTCCTGTGGGCGAAAATGCCATGTTGATGCTAGAGGTCAGAGGAGAATGGGCCGACTGATTCAAGCTGATAGAAGAGCAACTTTGAATGAAATAACCACTCGTTACAACCGAACCGAGGTATGCAGCAAAGCATTTGTGAAGCCACAACACGCACAACCTTGAGGCGGATGGGCTACAACAGCAGAAGACCCCACCGGGTACCACTCATCTCCACTACAAATAGGAAAAAGAGGCTACAATTTGCACGAGCTCACCTAAATTGGACAGTTGAAGACTGGAAGAATGTTGCCTGGTCTGATGAGTCTCAATTTCTGTTGAGACATTCAGATGGTAGAGTCAGAATTTGGCGTAAACAGAATGAGAACAGGTTGTGGAGAGTGCTTGCCTCAAGTGGAGGAGTTTAAGTATCTAGGGGTCTTGTTCACGAGTGAGGGAAGGATGGAACGGGAGATTGACATCGGCCTGTCGTGGTGAAGAAAGAGCTGAGCCGCAAGGCGAAGCTCTCGATTTACCGGTCAATCTACGTTCCTACTCTCACCTATGGTCATGAGCTTTGGGTCATGACCGAAAGGACAAGATCCCGGATACAGGTGGCCGAAATGAGCTTTCTCCGCAGGGTGGCTGAACGATCCCTTAGAGCACAGGTGTCAAACCGGTTCCACGGAGGGCCGAGTGTCTGCAGGTTTTCGCTCTCACCTTGTACCTGATTGATTAATGAGTTCACTAATTGGTTAATTTCTACCCCCACCTGGTTGTTCAGGTCTGACCTGGGAACCAATTTAAAGGAAAACCCAAAGACCTGCAGACACTCGGCCCTCCATGGAACCGGTTTGACACCCCTGCCTTAGAGATAGGGTGAGAAGCTCAGTCACCCGGGAGGAGCTCAGAGTAGAGCCGCTGCTCCTCCACATCGAGAGGGGTCAGCTGAGGTGGCTTGGGCATCTGTTTCGGATGCCTCCGGAACGCCTTCCTGGGAAGGTGTTCCGGTCCCTTCCCACCGGGAGGAGACCCCGGGGAAGACCTAGGACACGCTGGAGGGACTATGTCTCCCGGCTGGCCTGGGAACGCCTCAGTGTCCCCCCGGAAGAGCTGGAGGAAGTGTCTGGGGAGAGGGAAGTCTGGGCATCTCTGCTTAGACTGCTGCCCCCGAGACCCGGCCCCGGATGAAGCGGAAGAAGATGAATGAATGAAAAACAATGAGAACATGGATCCATCATGCCTTGTTACCACTGTGCAGGCTGGTGGTGGTGGTGTAATGGTGTGGGGGATGTTTTCTTGGCACACTTTAGGCCCCTTAATGCCAATTGGGCATCGTTTAAATGCCACGGCCTACCTGAGCATTGTTTCTGGCCATGTCCGTCCCTTTATGACCACCATGTACCCATCCTCTGATGGCTACTTCCAGCAGGATAATGCACCATGTCACAAAGCTTGAATAATTTCAAATTGGTTTCTTGAACATGACAATGAGTTCACTGTACTGAAATGGCCCCCACAGTCACCAGATCTCAACCCAATAGAGCATCTTTGGGATGTTGTGGAACGGGAGCTTCGTGCCCTGGATGTGCATCCCACAAATCTCCATCAACTGCAAGATGCTATCCTATCAATATGGGCCAACATTTCTAAAGATTGCTTTCAGCACCATGTTGAATCAATGCCACATAGAATTAAGGCAGTTCTGAAGGCGAAAGGGGGTCAAACACAGTATTAGTATGGTGTTCCTAATAATCCTTTAGATGAGTGTATATGCAGTAATAAATATTAATTTATTGGAGTATTACTGTTAATATGTTGCATAATTGGGAAAGAAATTGTTAAAATAAAATAAAAATATATTACCTGAGATGCAGATTTGGGATTGGGGAAACAATCTGAGGCCACATTCACTGCAGAATTTGTGTGATTCCTCAACTTGATATCCACATCCAAGACACTTCATCTTGAAGTAATCTGTTTGAAAGGATCAACACCAAGGTCAAGTTGGTTTTATATTCAGACAGACATACTGTTACTTCTCAAACATACAGTATATGGCCATACGTATGTGGACACCTGACCATCACAGCTACAGTTGTGCTCAAAAGTATGCATACCCTTGGAGAATTGGTAATATATGTACCATCTGTAAAGCAAATTGTGTCCCACAGGTGTGGGATTTCACCTTTAATTGCCATTTTCACCTTGTGTGTCTGTAACAAGGCCAAACATTCAAGGCTATGTAAACTGTTGCTCAGGGCCATTTGGGTGATTTCTGTTCTAATTTTGATTGAAAAAGGAGACAAACAACTATGCGATAATAAATGGCTTCATATGATCACTATTCTTAAATAAAATAGTTTTTTTTGCATGATAAGTAATATTTTCAAAATCAATGCCATAATTTCGCAATTTCTGTCAGGGTATGCAAACTTATGAGCACAACTGTATATGAGCTTGGACATCCCATTACAAAACCATGGGTATTAATATGGAGTTGGCCCCGATTTTGCAGCTACAGCCAACAATCTTCTGGAAAGGCTTTCCACAAGATTTTGGAGTGTCTCTTGAAATTCGTGCCAATTCAGCCAAAAGAGCATTCGCACATGTGAGCAGTAAGTGCGGCTAAACTCCTGAACTCAATAATAAGTTGGGGTATCCACATACAGTGGGGAGAACAAGTAATTGATACACTGCCAATTTTGCAGTGTTTCCCATTTACAAAGCATGTAGAAGTCTATAATTTTTATCATAGGTACTCTTCAACTGTCAGTTGACGGAATCTGAAACAAAAATCCAGAATATCACATTGTATGGTTTTTAAGTAATTAATTTGCGTTTTATTGCATGACATAAGTATTTGATACATCAGAAAAGCAGAATTTAATATTTGGTACAGAAACCTTTGTTTGCAATTACAGAGATCATACGTTTCCTGTAGTTCTTGACCAGGTTTGCACACACTGCAGCAGGGATTTTGGCCAACCCCTCCATACAGGTCTTCTCCAGATCCTTCAGTTTTCGGGGCTGTCGCTGGGCAATACAGACTTTCAGCTCCCTCCAAAGATTTTCTATTGGGTTCAGGTCTGGAGACTGGCTAGGCCACTCCAGGACCTTGAGAAGATTCTTACAGAGCCACTTCTTAGTTGCCCTGGCTATGTGTTTCGGGTTGTTGTCATGCTGGAGGACCCAGCCACGACCCATTTTCAATGCTCTTACTGAGGGAAGGAGGTTGTTTGCCAAGATCTCGCGATACATGGCCCCATCCACCCCCCCCCTCAATACGGTGCGGTCGTCCTGTCCCCTTTGCAGAAAAGCATCCCCAAATAATTATGTTTCCACCTCCATGCTTCACGGTTGGGATGATGTTCTTGGGGTTGTACTCATCCTTCTTCTTCCTCCAAACACGGCGAGTGGAGTTTAGACCAAAAAGCTACCACATGACCTTCTCCCAGTCCTCCTCTGGATCATCCAGATTGTCATTGGCAAACTTCAGACGGGCCTGGACATGCGCTGGCTTGAGCAGGGGGACCTTGCGTGCGCTGCAGGATTTTAATCCATGATGGCATAGTGTGTTACTAATGGTTTTCTTTGAGATGGTGGTCCCAGTTCTCTTCAGGTCATTGACCAGGTCCTGCCGTGTAGTTCTGGGCTGATCCCTCACCTTCCTCATGATCATTGATGCCCCAAGAGGTAAGATCTTGCATGGAGCCCCAGACCGAGGGAGATTGACCGTCATCTTGAAATCCTTCCATTTTCTAATAATTGCACCAACAGTTGTTACCTTCTCACCAAGCTGCTTGCCTATTGTCCTGTAGCCCATGCCAGCCTTGTGCAGGTCTACAGTTTTATCCCTGACATCCTTACACAGCTCTCTGGTCTTGGCCATTGTGGAGAGGTTGGAGTCTGTTTGATTGAGTGTGTGGACAGGTATTTTATACAGGTAAAGAGTTCAAACAAGTGCGGTTTATACAGGTAATGAGTGGAGAACAGGAGGGCTTCTTAAAGAAAAACTAACACGTCTGTGAGAGCCGGAATTTTTACTGTTTGGTAGGTGATCAAATACTTATGTCATGCAATAAAATGGTAATAAATTATTTAAAAATGTGATTTTCCAGGATTTTTGAAATGCCCCTATGATAAAATTTACAGACCTCACATGCTTTGTAAGTAGGAAAACCTGCAAAATCAGAAGTGTATCAAAAACTTGTTCTCCCCACTGTAATACGTTTTACTAGTGTTCGTAACATTACGTTTTAGCCACGTTTTGGTAGAGCACTGTAATGTAACCTAACGTAACGTAACATAACATATCATACGAAATCGGGTGGCATAGATTTACGTATAAAGGTTTACGTATTCCAATGAGACCAGGTTGGAATACATTACCAACTTTATTTCCGTACCATAACAGGCTATAAAGCTACAGAGCACAATGATTCATCAGTCTGAGAAAGTTTCACTTTCAATTACTCCTCATAGAAAAGTATTTGAAGAAGCAAAAGGCGTATGAGCAATGAGCAGCAGATGAATTGCAATTTCCCCCAATAACAAAAATAAACGTTTTAAATGAGTCCGCCCTAATATGAAACTCCCTCCCTTGGCGCCAGACGCGCTAATTCTACCCCAAATACGTTAGAATTTATTGACTTTTGTTGGCATTCTTCCCTTCGGTTTTCAACCCATCGTTGACGGCAATACTTTGTTCGTTTTTGTAAATAGAGTTTAATCGGAAGTAATTAATTATAACATTTACATGCTTATTATCTAGGTTATGAAAAATCGACATCATTGCATAACGATGTAATGGATTTTAAATTAATTGATATCCCATGCAGAACTGTATAAAAACGGTGTCTCTTTTCTATCAATACAACAGGTACATTAGCATATAGTAAACAACTGTCCCATAAACCAGTTGTAATACCTTAGGCGTGCCATCTCCGGGATAATTGAACAATTATTAATCCGTCTTATCGAGGTCAATTAATACTTTCTTACTTTAGACATCTGATTCTCACATACTATTATATGTCAAAGTAGGAAATCACAACAGGCTTTTTCTTACCCTCGGTTCTTCATCAGTCAACTGGTTGATTCTGTCCAAAGTCTACTGAAAATGTCAGGATTCTGCAGTTTATATAGCCTATATTTTTCAGTTTCGTTTCCTAACAAAGGGCACGGCTTATTACTTCCACTGGATATTGGTAAATAATGCATTAGTAATGCACGAGTTTCCGGGGGTGTAGCCGGCGGACCATCTGGCAGGTCACAGGCGAATTGGTAAAAACATATATTTTTTAAATAAATAAATGCATTTTTTTTTATTAGGTGATTAGCTGTTGCTGACTAACGTGCAGTTGTCCATATCTGGATTTTTTTATAATAGTAAAAAGTGATTGGTATTTGCCCTACAAAATGTTAGGCGGCTACTTGATGTTCAACTCAAGGAACATCAGTCCATTATCTTAAAAGACTAGTGTTTCATATCAGTTCTTTCAGAACTATAAAGATGTTAAAGCTTCACTCATATTTATTGGACACAGCAAAAGGAACAACAGAAATAGAGATTCTATTAAAACTATATGGATGTGCTCTTGTTTAATAAAATAGAAAACACACATATAAACAGGATTGGGGGCCTTATTCACAAAGCATCTTAATGCTAAAAGTACCTCCCATCTAGCTGATTTAGGAGGAACTTAAAAACAATGGGCGTGTCAGTCCACATTTTTTTTAGGACTCCAACATTTTTATTTAAACAGTATTTCACAATGCGTTTCAGTGCTATGGCCCTGAATATAATGGCCCTGAAGTATTTATATTGTAATATAAATACTACAGGTTATGAATAAAAGCGTAGAGGCATATAATAAAGGTTGTAATATGTGCATCGCAATCGCAAGTTTTAGAGTCAGTATTGCATTTTAAAGATTGGCTTGTAAAAGAGTCAACAACCAGGGTAGTCTACATCGTTTAATTCTCTGTATAATAATTATAATGCATTTTAGAGATTTATTTTCAAAATTGGTGGACCAGTGTTACAGAGCAAGGACGAAATCAGGAATATCAGGCTCTATATAAAAAACATTTAATTGAATGTTGGCCTGCATTGAACACCACATAAAGGCTACATGAAAATTATCTAAAATGTATTCCAGTGGTTTTGGTTGTAGGGCATTCTTATAGCACTAAATTATGCTCAAACCGCTACAAAAGCCTACTGGCTACCCTCTGAAACTGTAACTGAAAGTGTGAACAGCCTCAGTGTTCCCTGTAATTGCGTGGAAGTTAGCTAATGACCAACTGTGTCATCTGGATGGATCAGGCAATAAAGTTGGAGGTTCCCCTGATGGCTGAATACAGATTTTTCCCCCAATTTTTCATTCATTCATTCATTCATTCATCTTCTTCCGCTTCATCCGGGTCCGGGTCGCGGGGGCAGCAGTCTAAGCAGAGATGCCCAGACTTCCCTCTCCCAAGACACTTCCTCCAGCTCTTCCGGGGGGACACCGAGGCGTTCCCAGGCCAGCTGGGAGACATAGTCCCTCCAGCGTGTCCTAGGTCTTCCCCGGGGTCTCCTCCCGGTGGGACGGGACCGGAACACCTTCCCAGGAAGGCGTTCCGGAGGCATCCGAAACAGATGCCCAAGCCACCTCAGCTGACCCCTCTCGATGTGGAGGAGCAGCGGCTCTACTCCGAGCTCTTCCCAGGTGACCGAGGACCATGGCCTCGGATTTGGAGGTACTGATTCTCATCCCCACCGCTTCACACTCGGCTGCAAACCGTCCCAGCGCATGCTGAAGGTCCTGGTTTGAAGGGGCCAACACGACAACATCATCCGCAAAGAGCAAAGACGAAATCGTGTGGTCCCCAAACCTGACACCCTCCGGCCCCTGGCTGCGCCTAGAAATTCTGTCCATAAAAATTATGAACAGAACCGGTGTCAAAGGGCAGCCCTGCCGGAGTCCAACATGCACTGGAAACAAGTCTGACTTACTGCCGGCAATGCGGACCAAGCTCCTACTTCGGTCGTATAGGGACCTGACAGCCCTTAGCAAAGGACCCAGGACCCCATATTCCCGAAGCACCCTCCACAGGATGCCGCGAGGGACACAGTCGAATGCCTTCTCCAAATCCACAAAACACATGTGGACTGGTTGGGCAAACTCCCATGAACCCTCCAACACCCCGTAGAGGGTATAGAGCTGGTCCAGTGTTCCACGGCCCGGACGAAAACCACACTGTTCCTCCTGAATCCGAGGTTCTACTATCGGCCGTATTCTCCTCTCCAGAACCCTGGCATAGACTTTCCCGGGGAGGCTGAGAAGTGTGATCCCCCTATAGTTGGAACACACCCTCCGGTCCCCCTTTTTAAAAAGAGGGACCACCACCCCAGTCTGCCATCCCAAAGGCACTGTCCCCGACCGCCACGCGATGTTGCACAGGCGTGTCAACCAAGACAGCCCCACAACATCCAGAGACTTGAGGTACTCAGGGCGGATCTCATCCACCCCCGGTGCCTTGCCACCGAGGAGTTTCTTGACCACCTCAGTGACTTCAGCCCGGGTGATGGACGAGTCTACCTCTGAGTCCTCATCCTCTGCTTCCTCAATGGAAGACGTGACAGCGGGATTGAGGAGATCCTCGAAGTACTCCTTCCACCGCCCGACGACATCCCCAGTTGAGGTCAACAGCTGCCCACATCTACTGTAAACAGCGTTGGTAGGGCACTGTTTCCCTCTCCTGAGGCGCCGGACGGTTTGCCAGAATCTCTTTGAGGCCAGCCGATAGTCCTTCTGCATGGCCTCACCAAACTCCTCCCAGGCCCGAGTTTTTGCCTCCACAACCACCCGGGCTGCAGTCCACTTGGCCTGTCGGTACCCGTCAGCCGCCTCAGGAGTCCCACAAGCCAACCAGGCCTGATAGGACTCCTTCTTCAGCTTGACGGCATCCCTTACTTCCGGTGTCCACCACCGGGTTCGGGGATTGCCGCCTCGACAGGCACCAGAGACCTTACGGCCACAGCTCCGAGCGGCCGCTTCGACAATGGCGGTGGAGAACATGGTCCACTCGGACTCAATATCTCCAGCCTCCCTCGGGATCCAGTCGAAGCTCTGCCGGAGGTGGGAGTTAAAGAACTCTCTGACAGGAGACTCGGCCAGACGTTCCCAGCAGACCCTTACAGTCCGCTTGGGCCTGCCGAGTCTGTCCAGCTTCCTCCCCCGCCATCGGATCCAACTCACCACCAGGTGGTGATCAGTTGACAGCTCCGCCCCTCTCTTCACCCGAGTGTCCAAGACATACGGCCGCAGGTCAGATGAAACGACAACAAAGTCGATCATCGACCTGCGGCCTAGGGTGTCCTGGTGCCATGTGCACTGATGGACACCCTTATGCTTGAACATGGTGTTCGTTATGGACAAACTGTGACTAGCACAGAAGTCCAATAACTGAACACCGCTCGGGTTCAGATCAGGGGGGCCGTTCCTCCCAATCACACCCCTCCAGGTGTCACTGTCGTTGCCCACGTGGGCGTTGAAGTCCCCCAGTAGAACAATAGAGTCCCCAGTCGGAGCACTTTCCAGCACCCCTCCCAGAGACTCCAAGAAGGTCAGGTACTCTCCCCCAATTTTTAATCTGTTTAATTATAGCAGTAATTAAACATAAGGACATTTTAGTTTCAATACATCAACACTAAACTTTCAAATTTTCCAGCAAAGTATACCAATAATATCCTTTGCTTGAAAGTTACAAAATATCCTTTTTGGTTGTAGCTATTTTTTAATAGTGTCAATGTCAATTCAGCCAGAGGAAAAGCCTTTAAGTTAAATAACTGTTAACTAATTTGCAAGACTTGCAATTAACATTAAAAGTCCATACGCAATTGAAGTTACCTGGAAAATTTACCCAAGGGTGGAAAAACACAACAAAAATCTTTCAACATATTTTACTTTTTCATCAAACATAGAAGGATAAAAATGTATTGCACAGTAACCGAGTTCAGTAATCAGACCGCTGCTGTGTTTAAACTTGAGGCATTTTGTAACAGACGGTAATGTCACTGCACATAGGCTAGCAAGTTAGAAGTACAAAATGTGGTACTAAAGTTCACACACACAAAGTAATTTACACTGTATAGTATATAGCCCCACTACAACATTCCATTTTGTGCCTTAAATTTCTCAGATGTTATCCGCACACATTTTAAAAAGCAATAAACTATTGTAGACTTCTGACAGGTGAGAATCCTGAGCATATAACCTTCAGGTTTATTTAATAAACTGAAAAATCCACAATATGAAACAATGACCGCAGAGGTCATTTAGATTTCACTAGACCAAAAATGAATGTGATTCGTGTGTGTATGTATGTGTATATACATGGGCATAGGTTTGTGTTTCATGTTGGTTCCCTAGGATATTCAGTATTTTCCAGGGGTCCAAACTAACCTGTCTAATATTGGGGTGGGGGTTCCAAAATTTTCATAAGGAACTATACAGAATCTAACATTATTATTATATCCTGCAACTACACTGTTCTGTTGGTTCATGTCAGCCCACTATTGTCAAGTGTTAGTGCATTTCATTACACTACAATAAAACAACCATGGTCTTTTATTTGTAATGTGAAATAATACTGAGTGGGAAAAAGTAGTAAGGACAACACTGAATTGTGACACAGACTGAATTAAGTAAAATCTGAAGATAAACTAGATGTAGTATTAAATCAAAAGATTGTGTAGGCATATAGTATAAGTAGTCATACACAACTTATGACATGACACATTTCAAGAAATATTCAAGTAGGAATAAAAGCTACTTAGGTAAGATTTATACAAGTAGAAATAACAACTACTTAGGTAAAAGTTAATTTACATCCTTTCCACCTTAAAAAGGTACCAATATAGTCCCTACAATACATATCCATAAAGAGCTTGCATTTGGCAAGTAAAAAAATAAAGCATTGATGAAGTTCAAAAAAGTGACTGATGAACAAGATTTATACAAATAATTAACTCATTTTCAGCAAGGTTAGGTTAAATATTACATTACTTTAACTAGTCAAATATGTATACATGTCGATTGCACATGATTAAGAATGTATTTACAAAATGTTTTCTAAAAACCTTCAGTTACTTGTCAATATAAAAAAAAAATCACAGATGATTTTTATCTATATAAATCACCCAAAACGTTTGCTTTAACATTTTTGGTCACCCAAAATTAAAGTTTGCAGCCATGCCGTCATATAAAGGCAGTAAGACTTAATAAATCATACAAAATAACAGGTATGTGACAGTTACGGTGTTTCTATGACATGTTTGAAACGAGTTATAAATCTGATGTACACATAGTTGGAGAGAACACATGTTTACAAGTAGTCCTGTAAACATGTAAAAAAAAAAATAATCTGTTACATTACCAACAAAAATATTGTAATCGGGTTACAGATACTTCTGAAAATAAATTATGATTACTTTTGGATTACTTCAATTGAAAAATATTAACACACGTTGTATGTTTGAGTTTACTATTTAATGTTATAAAAACATTGGTTATTTGAACCAAAATATGAATTGGGCGCCTCAGTTGTGTGTGATCATCATGCGGGCAAAGGTGGACGTGCATAACCAGTTTAGTGACGGAGGAAGCGCTAGTAACATTTCTCCGGTTTTGGTTGGTTGGATGGCTGGTAAATAATTATCTTCGATAATATTAGCCAAGTCATATAACATTTTATTTAGTTATCTACTCTACGCATAATTCTCAGAACAATGATAGGCAATAGGCCTACCTGGTGTTATATCTTTTTCAAGTTTCAAGGTTTATTTGTCAAATGCACTGAACAACACAGCCAGGACGAGTTGCACCAAATCACTTTTACAGGAATTGTTTAATAGATTAGGCAACTATTTGTTAGATAGCTGTAACATGGCATGGCCTTCAATATAAAACATATGGAATTAACCACGACATTTGATGAGAAAAGGTGTGTGCCAAAGGATGATTATTTGCATTTGACGCGGCCACATCAACTCCGTCCATACAGGTAGGCCATGTGATTCTGCTTGCTTTGCATCTCTAAAATTGTGTTAATTGGTTATCATTGGCTGCAGACGTCATTTACTTTAAGCTAAGAGTGCAGGTTTATAATCACAGTTTATTTCTTTCATTTTTGTTTTGAAAATCCATCACTGGTGGCCATAATAATCGCAGGTTACGTTGGCGCGGGTAAATCTTATTAAACGCAAAACAGAACTAAACTTTTAAAGCCATCTCAAACGTGCCTCTATACAGTGAGTATATACTGAGTGCACATGTCAAACCGCCAAAAACCTTTGAAAGGAACGAAGCTGTCAACTCATCCCAAAGCGTTTCCTTGCTTCAAATCTGGCCTTGAAATCTTCCATGTCAAATGCAAGTTTCCGATTCTCTACCCTTCTTCTGGGAAGTGCCTAATAGACACTCGCTCATTGATGTGGAACGGAGGACTGGTGGAATATAATGAAAACTAGTCCTGCTTGCCCTTTTACGCCACATATATGAGGGGGGAGAATGTGTGCACACACTGAAGAAGGATAAAGAATCAGAAACTAAATAAAATGAAATGGATAAAAAAGCATAACTTGTGGCCTTGAAAATGTACGAGTTTCAAAGACCCAGCTAAAAACGAAAAATCCATAGAAGCCTTCATCTGGCAAGGTAAATCAATAGCTTAAAATAGGATTCTTAAGGACATTTAAATACATCATTTTGGATTAAAATCCATGAGACTGAATTCTCAACATTAAATGAATTTTCTCCAATTATTACAAGAAAACACAAGAATAGTTGGACAACTACAAGAGACGTAGTCTAGTATCCACTTCAATGGTTAACCATTACTCACCCTGAATAAAGATGGTTACAGTTTATCCATTTTCACAAACTGATTGTCCACAAACTGCACACTTAGCATATTTTCAGCAGTCTCACTGTGATTTGTCAACAACACCTGGTCACGTCTGGTCAACAACTCTTTACGACATTTCCTCTGGGAACTACCAGACCTTAAAACACTTCCTTTGAGAAGATCCAGGAACTACCAGACCTTAAAACGCTTCCTTTGAGAAGATCCAGGAACTACCAGACCTTAAAACGCTTCCTCTGAGAAGATCCAGGAACTACACTGTCAAAAACACACAATGACTGGCCTAGATCAGTCGTTACCCTCACAAAGGCCTGTAGCTCACGCCGCTGACACCCCCCCCCCTCAGGGAGTGGCAGAGGCTGCAGCGCCGCCCAGTGGTAGGGGTCGACCTCACAGCGGTGACACTAGTAGTCTATGGGAGAAGTAATAAAAGCCCTGGGGGGGGGCGTAACGGAGCTGCGTTTCAGATAGGGACTACACACATTACATGACCTCAGGAAGGAGAATGGTCTGAGGAAACCACAGGCAACCACGTGGGGGATGCACAAAGCAGGCAAGGGAGCTTATGATGCAGCACTAGGGGTGTGTGTGTGTGTGTGTCAGTCTACTCGCAGGCGTGTGCACCAAACTGAAGTATGTTGGAAAGGCTATTTGTGTGGGAGCCAGGGCAGCTACGGAACGGGACCACAAGGCAGTCTGACTTCACTCCTGGCTGCCGAACAGCTGCAGGAGGAAGAAGAAGATGTAGACCACATCCATGTATAGGCAGAGGGCCCCGAAAACGTGCTCCTCGGGACTCAGGGCGTAGCGCCGGTTACCCATCAGCAGCTGCACGTCAAAGGCCAGGAACTAGAGACGGGGGGAGGGGGGGGGGTTTAGAGGAGAAGAGGGTGGATGAGAGAGAAGGGGATGAGAGAGGAGGGTGGGGAGGGAGGGAAGAGAAGGAGGAAAGAGACCATAATAATATCAGGAAATCAGAATTGTAAACTAAACTAGTTGTCAGCTGACATCCACATGTAAAACACTGACACATCCAGAGGACTGCATTCAGATCAGTCGTCTCCATTACAAGAGACACCTTTCCCACAGAACGCAGTGATCGTCCAATTCACTGATGGATGATTAAGAAAGTACCAAAGTGAAGACCAGGGCCCCCAGCCCGGCATACGCTGTCTGCAACCACGGTATCTGCAGAAGACAAGACAGCGTGATCAGAAACATACTCCACAGTCACCAGCACAGCATAAAGGAGAAACGGTCAACCAGGTACAATCTCAAGGTGAGCTTCCAGGTCAATTGGGCAGGTCAGCAGGAGAGAAAGTCTTTAAATTACATTTCTAAGCGATAACTAACCAAAAATACCTTGATATGTATCTAGGCTTATTGTTAACTTAAATGCTGAAACATGGTGGCAACAATCACTGTGGCTTTGAGAGGCGTTCTTACGTATCCGTAGGGGGCAGTGAAGACGAGCAACAGACCAGTCACCATCAGCACCATCATCAGAGAGAACAGCAGGCCGTGATAGGACGTGAAGTCAACCTGGAACACAAGGGGGCCAAAGACATCGTCACATCAACATTGAACACAAACACATCACATCAGCGTGGAACGCCAAGACAATACAGGGAAAACAAGCGGCCAGGCTAAATAGGTAAACAACACAGTCAAAGTCGCAGAAATGTTACGAACGAGTCACGTTGATCTGATACATTTCAAGAGTGAATGAACGCAGATGGAGCCCACAGCCGTCTGCTTGTAGAAGCGCTCACCTTGGTCTGGAAACAGAAGAGTGTGATGGACAGACACACCAAGGCAGTGATTCCCACACACAGCATCACCACCTCGGTGTTGTGGTAGCTGTGGACGTTCAGATGCAATTCAATACCAATCAACAATCCCAGCTTAAAACGCTGTACCACACACACACACACCACACCCACACACACACACCAACCGCACACCACACCCAGACACCAAACACACACCCAGACATCACACACACACACCGCACACCACACCCAGACATCAAACACACACACACACACCGCAAACCACACCATGACATCACACACACACACACCGCACACCACAACCAGACACCGCACACCACACCCAGACATCACACACACACACACACACACACACACTGCACACCACACCCAGACATCACACACACACACACACACTGCACACCACAACCAGACACCGCACACCACACCCAGACATCACACACACACACACACACAAACACACACACTGCACACCACACCCAGACACCGCACATACACCCAGACACCGCACAACCACACACACCACACCCAGACAGCCACACACACACACACCACACTCACACACTTTACCTAGCCAGCATTCCAGCCATGTAAGACATTGCCAGTGTCTGTATGAGCGGGGATAAAATAAACATATGAGGAACGCTACAGTTTTACCATCACATCGTTTTGAGTAAATCAGTTGGATTCAAATTTTTACAATACTATTGAGACATTAAGTATGTGCATAAATATCAAGCAGAAACAATGTAGCTTAGGGACACTTACGAATATCCCCAAGAGGATGAGGTTGGTAGGGTACTGACGTCTGCAAAAAGACAACGCAATAAGACGGTTAAGACAAGGTTTAGAAGCACCACCAACAAACAAATCCCATCACACAAAATATAGACCAACAACTTCATATCAAAACTTGATTTTAAACAACACTTCATTCATTTCGTTAGAATAATAATAATATAAAAAATAACGAAATGCAAGAAACATGTATAAAGATGACCTGGTAACTGTAAGACGGTTATGTTTTGCCTGAAGAGTTTTCTTACCGGGTCCTGGTGCTGCAGACTAACACCAGGTATGTCCCCATGAACGTGATACTGGAACATTTAGTAGGCAGTTAGGACATTTGGATCGAAAGCTCAGTGCACCTCATCTCCAAACAACAAAACCTAATCTCCAAACAAAACTTCATCTCCAAACAACAAAACCTAATCTCCAATCAACAAAACCTAATCTTCGACGATCGATAATACCATGAAGAAAATATTATTTGCTGACAGATCTACACAGCAAACAGACAAAAGGTCCCTTTTCATGGTAATGAAATGTCTGACCGCTAAATACCACAGTTTTTATTCAATGTAGTCTTCACATTTAAGTGATCTCATGATATGCATAATGTCAGAAACGTTGTATAGATTTGTCATGAGTATGTTGCAGAATACTCACTACGAAGCAAGGTAGAGGATTCGGTTGTACTGCACAAACTGCCGGACTGGTTCACTGTACAGTTTGGGGAGATTACATTCATGATGACATTTTATAAGTAGATGGGAACCAATTCTTTACGTTGTTTTTAGATACATTTTATCATAAGATAAGCTTGTTCTATGGATTTGTCGATCTGAAGTGTTCGATTTGGATTCCATTAAAAAAAACAAAGTTTCCCAATCCAAAAAAAGGTTTAGTAAATTGGGCCTCAAGTGTTCTCTGGTGAGTGTTTACATGTTACTGGTTCCTACCAGAACGTGAAGAGTGCCACAATACCAAAAGTCACCAATAGCTGGACCATGAGAATGGAGAAAACCTGAGGATGGAAACCGGACATGTTAGACAGCTTTTTATAACGTTCCTAGCTTAGAATTCTCCTCACAGCTAAAGCAGAAGGGCATTTCACACTACTGAGCCATATCAAACTGCCCCAATCAGCCGTTCGGGTGCCGTTGTGCCTGCGCCAGACTAGCCCTACACCATAGTATGTTACATGAAAGTGCTCGGCACGATGCAAAAAGGTGTGAAAGGGGGAACATCTGCAGACCGTTCCAAGGTGCTTTGCTGTTCCATTAAAAGGCTTAATCCTGTGATCAACATACATAAAACGTACATAAAAGATGTTAATGATCCAAATCAATGTTTATTAGGCCAACGGTAGAGAATGTGAACACAAACGGAGCTACAGGCACACCCTCGTCCCACCAGTGGTCGTGGCAGGAGGGCACCAGAGGGCACCGGAGACTCACACCTTGCGAATGAACATGCGTCGGATGTTCTTGTCTTCCCAGTCGCTTCCGTTGAAGCTGTTGCCCCCGCCGCTGGGGTCAGAGAAGGGAGAGAACTGTCCGGAAGCACGGGGGCTGGAGAATCCCGGGCCTGGCAGAGGAGAACAAGAAGGGCACATCCAAACAGACCAGTCCATAATTCTGATGTTTCACTCAGTGGTCTTTGGGGCCAATCGCAACAGGGCCTCAGACTTACCGGGACTGGGGGGTGTGTAAGCCCAGCTGGGGTGCATGAGTACCGGTGGTGGGGGCACGGGGGGGGCATGGTCACTATAGGGGGGCATTGCCACCCTCATTCCGCTGTAGCCCTGCTCTTTGTCCCCGGCCACGGCTTCCGCGTAGCTGGGCGGGGCAGCTGGTGTACTCATGGTGAGATGTGGCTAAAGGCTGAGAAAGACAAAGGGAGTTTTGAGACTGAAATCTAATTTCCAATAGCCATTATAAGGCTAAACATCTACTGCCTGTCCCTGCACAACTAGAAATAAAGGGTACATTTGGGGAGTATTCACATAGTTTTGATTAACACTTCACTCGTCACACAGTTCAGGCACATGAGAAATACATACAGCCCCGGAAGAAATTAAGAGGCCGCTGCACCTTTTTCTTTGCTTTCCAAGAAAGTTGAAAAGGAACGTTTTGAGTGAGGAACAGAAGCGTTCAGTTTGCAGTGGTCTCGTAATTTTAACCCTTCTGTTCCTCACTCAAAACCTTCCTTTTGTGTAAGTTCAAAGGGAGTCTAAATGAGAAACCAACCTTTTCCACCACTAGGGATGTTGCAGATATATTGTTTAAAAATCAAAATGAAAGATGGAAACAAATTACAGATCATGTAAAACCTTGATAAAGACTTCACATAATAAATCAAGGTTATATAATGTAATCGGGGCATGTTGTACAAAAACTGTTCCTATAAACATGATGGTGTTATGTAACCTGTACTGTCTTGGCCAGACTGTGGAACACAAAAGATCCAAACTATTTGTACTGGTTCCTTAACATCTTACAAACCAACACAGGGGGATGGCTGTGTGGAAGACCAGCTCTGTGACCACTTTCTGGAAGCCATGAAAAATGACTGACCGAAATGCAACGAGGCATGGCCATCTACTCTATATTGGCACAATGGCACGTGCCTTATTGGTTAACCAGAGTAGAATCACTGTCATACCTCAGTTAGACATGAAACATCAAGTATGAGAGCGAGTCGTGATAGAGACACTTTTACAACCTGTGACCAAAAATTGCTGACCGCATCTTTAATGGAAAGTTCTCAGTTCAGAGTAACGGAGACCAATAAATCGTAACCTTACTGCCCTCTACCGCACAGGTAACGAATCAGTGAAGACCCCTAATTTAGCCGCAGTAATAAGAGGTGCCGTTGATTCGTCAAATGTTACTGGGGCTGGAGCAAAATCCGGCACGACACCACGTAATGATGTACTTACCCTTGGGGTAATGCAAGTAAGCTAGCCAAGTCTAGCTTTCACACTCGGGATATCACATGGGTGGGCACATAGCAACGCCACATATAACATTAGGTAATAAGCCTCTTCTAATTCATATTAGCCATTATTAGCCTCTATAGATGACTATCGTATTGCCCAATTACATGCATTACCCTGTTGAAAAAACCCAATCTGTACTGTTTACGTTACCAACGCAGCGACTGTGATGACAGTTGAGAATAGCTAACCAACATTAGCTTAATACGGTGGCTGTCTAGCTAAAATGTATGTATCCGACCCACTTTATATAACAAGCACGCCAATTACAATTACGTCCGGTATATTGAGCGGGTGCTGGAAGGCAAGTATATCTGAAATTATCGTAAGCTTGTTAGCCAAATGTCAGTTAACATTTTTAGGTACCTGTTAGTAGACAATCGCTCAACGATAAATGAAACCGTAGCAATGGAATCATCGTCACGTCCGGTTACTGCCTACAACACAGTGGCACCCATACACGAAACGCGTGAAGAAACGGTCATGTCACTACCAACGATAGTATTTTACTCCTTTATTCAAACAATCCCATTATTGCAGGTACAGTGTTAAATAATGACAAAATAATACAACGCTCTTTGTAAAAGGAAACGATTCCCAGTACTTAACGTCCTACTCTCTCTGACCTGTGGAAAAATGCAGAACCGTGAATGAACTAAGTGCACATATCTACCACATTGATGGACACGGTTAATTTGAGAAATCAAGAGCCCAGGTGTGTATGCCTGTTGAAGAGGTAGCAAGGGAAAGCAACTAGGACACACCATGACCTTCCAGCAGCTCATAGAGGTTTTATAAGCAGGAAGGAATTGGGCATCTTGAAATGGCGCACACATGCTTCTTGCGATACATAGCCAAATTAATACGGAATGGAGAAAAATAAACGTCCACAATACTGGAACACTGCAGTCTTAAATCTGGGGAAGTCGTTTCATTTTATTTTCCTATACACCATGCGACTGTTTGTCAATCTTCTTTTTCAGGTGGTCTTTGTAAGCCAAGATGTCCTTTTTCCATTTGGTAATGGTCTGCTTTTCACACACCCAAATCTCCTGGGCCACCTAGAAAAGAAAAAAAAAAACACACAAAAAAAAAAAACAGTTAAACAAGCTCAAAAACCGGACTAGAATGAGTTAATTCCTCGACGGCCACCAAAAGAGTCTCCCCACTCCGATGCCCACCTGCTGGATGAGCCGGAAGTCGTGGCTGACCAGCATCATGCCGCCCTCGTATTCGTTGATGGCGTCGGCCAGGGCGTCAATGGTCTCAATGTCCAAGTGGTTGGTGGGCTCGTCCAGGAAGAGCATGTGGGCGTTCTGCCCGGCCAGCCAGGCAAAGCACACTCGGCACTTCTGCCCATCAGACAGGTTTCTGATGGGGTTCACCTAAAGGCGAGGCAGGAATGCCAATGTCAGAAAATGCCAGGGAGGACAGTTCCCAAAATGCACTGATTACATAAGTTTATAATTCAGCTAGCAATGCGGGTGGAATTTAACCTGGGTTCATTAGATTCATGGACACGACTGACCTGCTGTTTCCCCGTCAACCCATAGCGGCCAATGATCTTCCTCATCTCCTCCCTCTCCTTAACCTCTGGGTAACACTTCATCATGTAATCCAGGGGTGAGAGGTCAAGATCCAGCGCCTCTGTAAGATGCTGATGAGGAGAAACAAGGGTAGCGTTCAGATATCTGAATCACGCCGATCGGTAAAAACAAATCCGCTTGGCAGTCACCGCATGCCTTCTCAAACTTGCGGTCAAGCCAGTCTACTACAACACTACCATTCAAAGTGCACAGGTGCACTACAGTACCTGGTGATATCTGCCGATCTTGACATGAGAGTTCTTGCGGATCATACCGTCAGTAGGGAGGAGCTGAAGACACAGGATTAATTAGACATGGTTGGAAATATTAAAAACTACCTTAAGATGAGGCTTAAAGTGCCCTCTAATTTAACAGCAGTTGCCCATTACGCTCCTTGAAACTATTAAAAGCAAAATCAAATGTCTGCTACACGACAACAAAAGCAGTGACATTAAAGTAAATACTCACATCTCCCGTGAGGAGTTTGAGCAGGGTGGACTTCCCAGCTCCGTTTGGCCCCACAAGGGCCACCCTCGTGTCGAGGTCAATACCGAACTCAAGGTTCTTGTAGATATAGGGCTAAAATGTCAAAACAGAGACAAATTTATACAACATGGCATTATACCAGGATCAGATAGCTCAGAGCTGGACTCTTTTTGGTTTGTGACAGTAACCAAATGGATTCATCATGTTAGTGCTGAAGTAGTGAGAGGTGGCCAGACATACCTGGTCATCAGAGTACTTGAAGCTAACATTCTGAACCATGATGACAGGAGGGGGGATCTTCCCACAGGGAGGAAAACAAAATGACAGGGTCTAGAAAAACAAGGAAAGAATGAAGTTTGTCATCCAGTTTGCAGGTCTCCATCCAGAACAAGCCACCTTGATTTGTTTTTTTTTTGCAATTCTACATAAAACTTATCCTGGAACTAACAAAACCCAGGGTGTCCATTTTACATTCCTGTTGGCACGCTGCTTAGATCAGATAAACGCTTCGGTCTAGTTTTTGTCAACGCGCCCCCACTCGGAGAACAAGCTGCCGGGTAGGGACACTATAATTCGGCCTTTTGTTTACATCACGTCACCGCAGCAAACCAACAACGCAAGATGGTTAGCATATCAGTCACCTCGACTCAACCAAGACACCTGAAGTCACCAAACCAACTCACTTTGTCATTTGAAACACTCTCAGTCAGGCCCGATGCCACCATTTTCTGTAGCGTCTTCTCTTTACTCTGGGCTTGGCGGGCCAGCTTGGCTGAACCGTGTCCAAATCGTGCTATGTAGTTCTGGTGGGATTGGTACAGGGAGGGAGAAAAGGAGCATTTACAAAATAATTTGGTGAGGTCCTCAAAACACACATCAGCCTGGATATCACAGACACAATGACCGATCTTTCCATGGTAACAAAGCGGAGCGGTTTACCTTCATGTGTTTGATCTGGTCTTGTTCCCAGTTGAACCTCTTCATCTGGTTCTCTTCCAGCTCCTCACGGGTCTTAATGTACTGGTCGTAGTTACCCTGTCAGTGAGTGAAAACAGCAGGCTAGGTGGTTTGTACCGCGAAACACTTGAAAGGAATCTGACAAACATCCGGGTACCTTTGCACGTTTTACGACTTGAATACAGTAAGCTCACACTCATTGTACTTCACCGTGGCAAAACACAACAGCAGGTACATACGCAGTTGAAGTCAGAGGAATACTAGACTAAGGCATACGAGCATCTCATTGGGGGTCAACGTTGGCTCACGGCGGAGCACAGTCGCCCTTACCGTGTAGTATTTCAGCTTGCGCTCATGCAAGTGCATGATGTTGGTGCACACGCCATTGAGGAAGTCTTGCGAGTGGGAGATCAGGACCAGGATACGTTTGAACCTGTTGAAGGGGAGAAAGGCGGACATTTAGGACACTTCTGGAACTACAACGTTGATCTCAAGTCCTATCAAACTACAGGGATCTTCAATGTCAGGAATCACAGTTAAGTTGAGTCAGCAGTAAACACAAAAGGGCACAATTTCTCAGACTTTTTATATTCCTTCAAAAAACAGGAAGTAACTAAATCCAGGTGTGTCCATTTTACACTCCTGTTGGCACGCTGCTTAGATCAGATAAACGCTTCGGTCTAGTTTTTGTCAACGCGCCCCCGCACGGAGAACAAGCTGCCTGGCAGGGACACTACAATTCGGCCTTTTGTTTACATCACGTCAAAGCAGGAATAACAGCATCCAACAGTGGCTTGTGAATCACATTCGAACCTATCTACTTTGAATTAGAAGACTAATGTCCCGCGGCTTCAACACGAAACGGCCTTACTGGCTAAGCTCCTCCTCCAGCCACACACAGGCGTCCAGGTCCAAGTGGTTGGTGGGCTCGTCCAGCAGCAACATGAAGGGCTTCAGGAACAGGGCTCTGGGGGAAGATGGGAACACCCAGGTCAATGGGGTTTCAAGAACAACATTCCAAAATAAATCGGTTCATTAACCTGACCGCATCCCCTCGAAACCTAAGACGTAGTATGCGAATTGAACACATACTGACGTATTTCTATCTGAATATTAATTTCCTACTTAAGTTGCTTGGGCCAAAGAAGAAACCGTGTGCACTCAGAACTGCGGGATCAGATAAACGCTTCGGTCCGTTTTTGTCACCGCGTCACCGCACTGTGAACATACTGCCCGGCGGCGGCGCTATCATTCGGCCTTTTATTACATCACTTCCTGGCAGTTCTGAGGCACCGTTAACGTCCTCCACTGTGTCCCCCAAACGACAGTTGTTAGGAGTCCACCGGTTGGTGAATTATGAACATCAGGAGGGGCACAATCAACTGAACAACTTAGATGAATTAACCAAAGAATCCTTGCAGTTAATACCCATCGGGCCTTCATATAGACACTGTATTTATTGAGCAGCTCTGACTAGATTCACTGATCTGGGATCTGTTCTTCCCACCGGTCCTAAATCGGCACCCCTGACTCGCTGTACTGTGGGATCGTACCGTGCCAGTGCAACACGCATCCTCCACCCTCCGCTGAAGTCCTTCAGCTTCTTCTGCTGCATGGCGGCGGTGAAGCCCAGGCCGTGGAGGATCTGGGAGGCCCGCACCTCTGCCTTGTCCGCGTCCAGCTCCTCCAGGCGCTCGTAAAGCTCCATCAGCTTCTCACACTCGGCTACGGGGAGACGGAAGAGGGGGAGGTTGGAGCGGAGGAGTGGAGATGGGACACAGGAAGTGAACGGAGGGGGGGGGGGGGACACCAATCAACGGCGCTCATTTGAAATGGTTGGGCCGAAACCGAATAACCACGGTGTTACACCCGTTAACCCTTTGTACCCATGTCCCGGTGCCACATTAGGGGGAACCCGTTATGCAGGACCACCCGGGACACGGGGACTTAGTGTGCCACGCCTAGGAAGGGAAGCTGCCACGGTGAGCACAGTTCCCATGGTAACGTGGTCATTTCCATAACAATTATAATCAAGTTATTAACACATCGTCAATGCGCGAAACCTGACCGCCAAGTGCAAAATGGGAGAATTCAACAATGTAAACGGACAGTTTTGGGACTCGTCTTGCCGTTATAGTTGCTCCGAGAACAGAACCACGGCCACAAAGAAAAACCACTCACAGTCCTCGGACGCCAGGCGCTCTGCCTCCTTCTCCAGGTGGATCCTTTCCTCATCCACCTCCATGACACACTGCAGGGCCGTCTTGTCGCTAGGCGCCATCTCCCGGGTCAGGTGGTAGATGTCGATGTGCTCAGGGATGGGGATCTCACGGTGGCCAATGGCTGACAGCAGCATGGATTTGCCTTTGGGTGGGGGACATTTGCAAATAGTTTCAGAGTCAGTGTGGATCTTGGGTTTGTAGTAATGTGGTAGACATTGCCTGTACCATAGCACAGCTAGAATGGTCAGTTAAACAACTCCATAAAACCTTGTACACACACAAAATAAACAAGTGTAGTCGGCATCTTTTGTCAGCAAAATGCCTTTTTTGTTAAGAGCTCTGCCTATCTAACATAACGTTTGCAAAGCTGGTTCATGTACAGCCACATCAGTTCTACATGAGCAGAAGAAAAGGCAACATCAACACTGCCCTCTATTGCTCAGAAATGAAACGTCTGCGTTGAAGTTCAGGGTATACTGCCACTGCTGTCAGGCCACACGCTTCACGAAGACCAACACATACAGATGTTTCCTTATTGCCGCCTCCAGAGTAACACCACAGCCGTGGAAACCACTCACCGGTGCCATTGAGGCCGATGAGGCCGTAGCGTCGACCCGAGTTCAGCTCCAGGCTGGTGTCCTGCAGCAGCTCCTGCCCGTGGAAGGTGAGCGAAAGGCTGGCAACGTGCACATCGGTGCTGTTGGGGTGCGAAGCCAGCACGCCGGTCACCGCCCGTGCCTCAGTCTTCTTCAGCTCAAACTCATCCATCTCCTTGGTGAGGCGGTCCACGCCTGTGGGAGTTATCGATTTTAGTATTTAAAAAAGGGGCTTACGCATGTGTCAGCGCCAACCCTGACTATAAAACATGCTTAAGCCCTTCCTTGGTGCCCCATGATTGCCAAAACTTACCGTTGCTGTCAGCTCCATTCTCCTGGCCTTGCTCTGGTTTCTCTCCCTCTCCGTCCTCCCCTGGTTTTTTGGTCTTCTGACGGGATTTGGCTGCTTCTTTTTTCTTCTGCGCCTTTTTCTTGGCCAGGTCGGAGGGCATGGCTGCTGTGGGCCTCAAGGACAAAATTCTACCTGAAGACACAGGGAGCTGTGGGACAAAACAGGCGAAAGTCGATCAATAATGTTGTACTGCCTGCATACAGAGCATTGAAAAGCCAGTGTGTGTGTGTGTATATATATATAAAATATACTAACGTTAGCTAGCATAAGAATTAACGATATCAATTGGATTCTAACGTTTGTTACATTAATCGTGAAACTATTTGCCGACATTTTAAATTATTAATGTACCTAACTAGTACACTTAGAGCTCAGCTTATTCTGGTTTTAGTCAATGACTTGCAAGTCCATCGTTGCTATCCATATGCATCAGACACCAAAATGTATAGAAAGTCCAGGTTACGCCAAAAATTAATCATTCCCAAAGTTAGCTAGCTTGCTAATCATATGGTGCATTGCATTAGCTCTTATGAACCGTTCTGAATGACCACGGTCAGGTTAGATTGGTGGTAATGGAAATCATTGCATTCTGGGCCTTGTACCGTTGCGCAACACCGAACTCCAGCTGCGAGCATCCCTTTTCCAGTGGCAGCCAAGCTTATCTACCCGCAAGCGCGAAAGAAATGTGGCTATTGCTAATCTCATACGTCGTAGTCAATATATACTGCCATAATTAGGTACGTTAAACTTACATAACTAGTCTGCCCTTTTTGATAAGAATTTGGTGTAGTCGTTTAATTAACTTGCTATTCAACCGCAAGTACTGTGGATGTAAAACCGGCACCCTAGGCTATTTTAGCTAGGTACTTAGCGTCTGAAATTGAGGCCCTAACTACTAAGCTAACAAAAATTGGTAGCCAAAATTACATCCAAATCTAAAGCTAGTTTGCGATCTAACAGTACTGTCCTTTTGCACTTCCATAATTTGATTTGAAGGATGCCTATAATTCTGGTCGAAATCATAAGACAATTCATTAGTTAAACACCAGGAAATAGTTTGCTAGCTGTTAGTGGCTACTACAACTCGTGGTGATCTATTCACTGCATTGGTTGCCATTGTGTAATTTGCTAAGCTAGCTCCCTTACCGGTATGTGTTAGCTAAGCTATCGTTAACTATCAATTCTAAACAGATCATATCAACAACGTTTACTCTATACTATATTGAATCAAACCCTACTAAAATACTATTTGTGATTAGATCAGATGTTGTTTAAAATTCACGAAAGCATTTTCTTACCGGTTTGTTCCCTGTTCACCGGCGGCGGCGATGATGTTGGAAACGCACAAGAAAGAATGAAGCGGTTGTCGCGTGTTCCCAATGCCGGCTCACCGACCAATTAAATGCAGAGTTGTCTTTCTAGCCGCCCCCTCTCATTATAATATGGGGCGGGAAAAAAATAATGGTTATTGGGAAATGATGTCTTCTTATTTTCTATGACGTCTCAGTCTGACACACTCCTTCCACTGCAGTATTAGGTGACGCCAAGTCAGGAGTGTATTAAACAAACTCGTCATCTCTAACCAACCAATTTACCAATTGTCTATTATGTTGCTTGCTTTGCCCACATGTTTTCTGGCAACTCTGTTTCTGGTACCATTCATATGTAGCCTATCCCTTTGGTTTCTGAGATCATTCAGAACGTTTGAAGAGGTATTTTAGATACAATTTAAAATTGTATGAGGTGAAGCGTTTAAAAAATGCTATGGAGTATGATGTAATATTCATGTTTTTGAGGTTAGCTGACCAATCTAGAGGTCTAGTGAAGGATAAGCTGGCCAATCAACCATTGGTCTATTTATTTTCCATGGGAACCTGGGTGAATTTCAGCAACAACTGTTTGCATTCAAACAAACTCTCTCCGTCCTCTGCTTCCCAGTTGTGTTTTCAATTTCATTTTTGGTCAACCAGTTTAAATAAGCTATAAAAACAATATATTTTTCTCAAGATGATTAAAGGACACAGATGGGTCTGAGTTAAATTTGCAGTGTCATGGCAAAGGGTCTGAATACTTCTACATTACATATTTCCGTTCACTTAAGACTGGCACACATTTTTTTTAAATGTATGTAGATTGATGGCAAATAACATCCATTGATTACATTAGAGAACGCTGATAGAACCCACTTGAAACATCTCGAGTTAAGAACTTGCTATGACGTCAACGAATGGACTGTATGCACGATGCACATGAAATGAAAATGCTAATGTATAATTAAAGGCAATCAGAGATTTTTATGAATTAGCACTGATACTTTCAGACACCCTGATACTGATACTTTCAGACAGTTCAGACAGCCTGCAGCGTCATGTAAACTTGATACAGTGGCTATAAGTGGTGGACATTTGGACTGAGGAGTGGCCTTGTTGTTTGGGAGAAGGAGAACTAGAGATAGAGAAAAGGGCACCGGCCTTGTAGAGATTCTGGTCTGTATACTAGTTGGTTTTGTTCTACTATTGACTAGAAATGTAATGACGTGTTCCGAATGATTAGACAGTCTTAGACAGCCTGTATTTCGTACATAAACGTAAATAGCCTACCCGATCTTCCCATTAAACTTTGTGATTTGGCTTTTCATTCAATTGTGATTGTAGTAAAGGGGCACAGTGTAGAATTATTTCTCTAAACAAAAAACACGACTAGTATAAATATGTCCTGGGTTGTCAAGGGTGTG
Source organism: Esox lucius (assembly GCF_011004845.1). Classification (NCBI taxonomy): domain Eukaryota; kingdom Metazoa; phylum Chordata; class Actinopteri; order Esociformes; family Esocidae; genus Esox; species Esox lucius. The sequence goes on from NC_047571.1 coordinate 31,476,556, forward strand.
AAGGATAGTATGCTACTGCGAGAGTCTAAAGCGACTATGAGGAGATAAGAAATCAATACATGCTGATAGACCGACTGGCGAGAAAGTGTAAATGGGGAATAATCTCAGGCACTCGGAGTCAATTTGTAGGAAATATTGCATGAAACATTAACATAAAACATTATCTGGAGATGTCTACATTTGTCTACATTTTGGCTTTTTGTACATCAAAAAACGTTCATACTTCCCCTTTAACTGATTGATTGATTTTGCAAAGTGAAGGGGTCTGAATATTTCCGAAGACACTTCTTCTGGTGAACACCTTGTGTACCTTATCTCCCTGCGTATTACCACACCTCTTTGCCTTCCCCTTTTTGTATTACCTTTCTTTTGAGTACTGGTGTAACTTTGTGTTGTCGTGCACTGTTAATCGTTTGGCCATATTATCACTGCAAATGAGAATTGGTTCTCAATTGGATTATCTGGCAAAATAAAGGTAGAAATAAAAATTCTAATAAACACACGTACATATCCAGAAACGTATTTAACCTTCTTGACTTGTGAAATTCCGCTGGAATTTATCTAAAACACAGCAGCGTAATGGTGTTGAACTTTCCTAGGCCTATATATTCCACTTCCACCTCGCCACCCTGCCGAACTAAATCCTCAAAACAGTCTAAAACTGTAATTTGCTCTGTCCAGGAATTTGAGGGAGGTTAAATGCTGATGTTGATATGGGGCACAGTTGAAATGGCAGAAATTGACAGTTCTGCTGGATGAATATACATGATCTATTTAGAAGCAAGTCCTTGCACTATGATCATTTTGGTATTAATATGTTAACCATAAACTCAAGGAAGTTTTTACTTGACAACATATTTCTTTTGAACAGCCACGCCTGGATTTCCGTGGTTTAACTACATCACCGTATAACTTCCTTGGTCACAGAAAGGGAAGGACTGAGAGACCCACCCATCAGTAACAGACGTGCCTATTTAGAAGCTGTCTTAAAGGCTCCGCACTGCCTCCGTTGCAGACACAGACTGAAGAGATGAAGATGCAGAGGGTATTGGCGTTGGTCATTTTCACCATTGCAATAATTACGACACAATCTGCCCCCATAGAAACAAATGGTGAAATAAACTTCCAGTCTTTTCTGGTAAGCTTTGCAATTGTATATGATTACTTATACACTGTTTTGCTCATTTTGCCAGGAGTGTAACTGTTTCTTTTTGTCATCGTTTTCGAAGAGTACCCTTTATTTGTTAGTAACCATTGGATCATAAGAAACGTATGTTTAAATTATTGTAAAAGTATCATTTCATGGCGTGTTTTAGGAACTTACTTAATTTTATGTGTAAAATAAATAGGCCTAAGTAAAAAATAAATAGAAAGAAGCTGTGTATATACCAGGACAATATATCTTTAAGGTCTACCATATTCTAAAGCTGAGTTGTCAATATTATTGTTTTTTTCTTGGGTAATATTGAGGTAATTCATGTGACACTTTGTGTAAAAGGAAAATATATATAATATATATATATATTTTTTTATTGTCTCTTATTCTCTTAATACTTTTCCAAATCGTAAAATATTTTTCAAATTTGTAAGTGCTTACAAATGCAATCCGGGAGCGTAAGCACAAAAAACATTATTAATATACCGTATATATTTATTTATTCCAAAATGAACAATATCACGATACGATGGGATACGATAATGCATGCACACCTACTACGCATGCACAGTTGAATAATGTAGTACACAAAAAGCGGGAGCTTCATTCGCTCGTGAGCAAACAACTGTCAAAATTATGTAAAAGTTCTGGAGAACCACTGTAAGATCCCGGAAGTCATCTCCACATTAACCGTTGTTTCACTGTCCAGAGTGAGGAGACGCAGTATGTCAGCACAAGGCTGGTGCGCAGAAGAAGGGGAACAGATCAGTCTCAAAGGAATCCCTCGCGCGTCTGCTCCGGCTGCTACTCGGTCATTGGCGACCCCACGACTATATGACCGTCACCGCATTTAGGTGAGCCATCTGATCAGTCTATAAGCACAAAGTGGATACAAAAAAGAGTTAATGTTCTTGCACTGTGTTGTAGTGTTCATGTAAATTCTGTTTTTTTTCTCTCAACATTTATACAACTGCCTTGATTCACCCTGCAGGAGACAGTTTTCACCTTCCCGAGGCAAATCAACAAATGATGAATAACCAGCAACGCCTTGCCAAACAGCAAGACAAAAAGTACACTAAACCAAGGAACTATCTGTAACTCCAGCCTTTTCTTCTTTTTTTTTACACTTGCTTGAATTTATATCACATGTATGTAACAATGTAATGTTCAGCTTCTCTGTGTGTTTTGTACGATTAATGAAGGACTGTTTTAATATGAATTGTGCCGCGTCATGTATTTTTTTGTGTGAATAATGTCTTGTGTGAGTGCGCAGTTCAGATGTCCTTTCCCTTCACTTGCGTTTTGACTCACACTTCTAAGAACTATAATTAAGGTCCCACTCGACTTCAATTTAGGGCTGTACACATGCTAAGTCGTGTCTGGTTAACCCAGACCGAATAATGTGCTCATAGAAATGTCATCCATAGAATGGGCTTCCTCATTTAAGTCAGGGCTAGAGGTTCCAAGTCCGTTTGATGGATTATATGTCTACGGCTGCCCTCGTCACGATTTCACGTCATGTTGAGCGAAGCGCGCAGTGCGGTTCCACTAGGTATGCTGAGTCACAATCTAGGTGAGCCGCTAGTGGTTTTTCAGACGTGAGTAATTGAAGCCACGGCGCTCAATTAACTTCAACTCCGAAACCATCTCGGTCAACCTCATGAGTGCAGAACGTCATATGAGAGACCGACCAAACGCCGAGGGCCTACTCTATCATTATCACATTTTTAGTTAAGTTGAGGAGAATTAACAACCTCGTACGCATCTAGGTTTTGTGATACGCTTCGTTAATGTAATGACGAAGTAGTATCGTGCAATTATGGAAAGTAGAGCCCACAAAATAATATCTCATTCTAATCTTAGTCTGAGGCACATGAAAGTCGAGCGAAGGCCATCTATTTGGGTAGTGTTTTTATTGAAAACAAATATATAATAAATACATATGTGATGATAATATATATTAGCATTTATTTATTATATTTTTTTACAAATAAATACTATCCAAATAAATGACTTTAGTTCGACTTTCAGGTGCATAAGACTTCTGCACAGTACTGTATATTAATAAAGACTTGTTACAAAAGGATCAGACGCTTTATTGCAGACGTTTGGATTTTATTAAACTCTTTAGTAAGAACTAGATGAAAAAACATAGCTTCATATTCACTGATGTTATTCCAAACCCAAGGCCAGTTCATCCAAATTTAAGCTCCAACAGTAAAAGATGTCCTCAAATGGTCCACAGCCTTTCCACTACTGATTAGATGTGTTAGAACCTGACAAGACAAAAGTGCACAATTAGTAGTTTATTATGCCCTGTATGTATGCGTGACCTGAGAAATGAATCAAGGTGAGTATGTTTGTCTGTACTCGCAGAAATAATTTCTTTCCCCAATGTATCAAGGACTAACATAAATCAGGAGTTACAGAAATTAATTAGATAAATGTGGAAACTAGATACAAAATGTTAACAATAAATAAAATAAGTCAATTATACAGTGCATTCATGAAACCAACGATTCAATCAGAAAAGGGGCAATGACAACAAATGTATTTGCCATTAACAAACTGATAACACATGATGAGGAAAGAAATACATAGTTTTTTTTTTTACATTTTCATCGTTCATTTATTAATTAAATGATTCCTGGTCCTCCATAATAACAGAACAAACACCAACAGCAGCTTCCTGCCCCCGGTGATTTAAATTAGACCTGCCCTAGAAAGTCCTAGAAACATGGGGTCACGGGATCCAGATCCAGTGCTCACACGCCTATCAGATTTCACAGGCGCGTTAAATGTTTGTTGAGTCATGACCATTGTGATCTGTATAATGGACATGCGCTAGCTAGGCCAATATCCATTTTCTCCCCAATCAGGCTGTGACGAAGAACGCCTCACCTCCTAAAACAACCCTGTAGGTATTAAGATAGTGTTCCATTGAACTTGCCACCGCAATAAAGACACTTTAAAATCATGAAGAGTGCCTTGCTCCTTCTTGTTTTTCGAACAGGGGTGTAGATGTTACCTTCGGTTGCTGGGCTGCTGTTGGTCTCAGTAAGGGTAGAAACGGAAGCTGGATTCCCCTCCGGCTCGGATGCGCACGGGCACCTATTGATAGAGGAACAGTGACAAAAGCAGTCATGTGATCTCACTTGTTGGAATATATTCTATTTCAATTTGCTGTCGTAAATCATTTTGTCATGTAGAAATTATTTTGGCATGGGTTTTGACACATGCATCGTCTATTTCCAATAATATGCACATTTATACATTTCTAAAATTTTACTATTTAGATAATTTAACAGATGCTGTCAGCCAGAGAAACAAGTGCAGAATGTGAGCACATACATTTTGTACAGGTCCCTCATGGGAATTGAACCTTAAAACCAGGTGCTGCAACCGCCATGTTCTACCATGGTCTACCGAGTTTCACTGAAGCAAAAATTTACAGTTCCGCTTCCAAAAAAGCTGGGACGCTTTGTATGATGGAAATAAAAACAGAATGCAAAAATGTGCAAAACATTTAAACCCTATAATCAATAGAAAATAATACAAAGAGAACACAAAAATGTTTAAACTGGAAAACGTTTTTCAGTGTAAAATTGCAAAGAGTTTGGGGATCTCAAAATAGAATTAAAAGATTAAGAGAATCTGGAAAAATCCCTGTACGCCAGTGCCATGGCCGAAAACCAATCTTGGATGGTCGTGATCTTCGGGCCCTCAGACGGCACTGCATTAAAACCAGACACGATTCTGTAGTGGACATCACTGTATGGGCTCAGGAACATTCCCAAAAACCATTGTCTGTGAACACAGTTTGTCTCTGCATCCACAAACGCAAGTTATAATGCTACCGTGCAAAGACGAAACATGACATAAACAAAATCCAGAAACACCACAGCCTTCTCTGGGCCAAGCTCATTTAAGAAAAAGCGTCCTGTGGTCTGACAAATCAAAATGTGAAATTATTTTTGTGAATCATGGATGCTGCGTCTCCTGGGCTAAAAAGGAATAGGACCATTTGAGTTGTTTTCAGTGCCCAGTTCAAAAAACAGCCCCCGTGATGGTATGGGGGTGCATTAATGCACATAGCATGGGTGACTTGCACATCTGTGGAGGCACCATTAATGCTGAACAATATATACAGGGTTTAGAGCAACATATGCTGCCACCCAGACAATGTCTTTTTCAGCAAGACAATGCCGAACCACATTCTGGTGGCTCATCAACAGCATGGCTCTGTATACAAATAGTCCAGGTGCTAAACTGGCCCGTCTGCAGTCCAGACCTGTCATCCATTTCATCCATATGAAACGGAAAACATGAAACGGAAGGCGACCCCAAACTGTTGAGCAGCTGAAATCCTCTATCAAGCAAAAAATTCACTTTCAAAACTACAACAATTGGTCTACTCAGTTCCCAGACGCTTACAAAGTATTGTTAAAATAAGAGGAGATACATCACTATAATAAACATGCCAGGGTACCAACTTTCTTTAAATGTGTTGCTGGCATCAAATTCAAAATTTATTTTTTCATTTCTCAGTTTCAACATTTGATGTTGTCTTTGTACTATATTTAATTAAGTAAAGGTTTTGTTTGCATTTTATGCATTCTGGTTTTGTTTACATTTTACACAGCGTCCCAACTTATTTGGAAATGGGTGGTACATACTGTCCCACTCCTTAGAAGATCAATACAAATAGTCTTATCAATGGATATTGCCTTTTTTTCTATAAAATATTTAAAGCTTTATCCCAATATACTGCCAACCTACTCAGGGGTAGGCTGAAGTTAACTACTCACATCGAGGGATGGTAGCGGCTCTCCTCCCCATCCAAGATGCCGTGGTAGGTGCCGATCTCCAGCTCCAGACGCATTTTGTTGCCCAGCAACGTCTCATAGTCACGGCGCTGCTGTTCGATATCGCAACGGACGTCACCCAGCTCCGACTCCAGCTTGCCGATCACAGATCCGAGGTTCTGCAGCTCAATCTCGTGCCAGTGCTTAGCATCATTTAGGGAGTTCTCCAGCCCTCGCTTCTGTTTTTAGCACGAGTTACAACATAGAGCTTCAGGGCGGAATTCTACCATGCCTAAAATATGCTCTACGTCGGACAAAACAATACGTGTGTATTAACAAGAAAATGTGCTCAGAAATGTGTTTGAGATCGGGTATCTTGGCCAAAGTGCTGGTGACACTTGCAAAACAAGCAGGTAGGCACACTAGATTTCTTCTATTTCAACCATTAGAATTAGCCATGTTTTACCTCCCTCCCCCAACCCCTCACTGACATGAAAATGGGTGAGGCAACCTGGTCTCCGGGGACCCATAGATGAGGTGGAGGCTGAATGCATACCAGTGCTCTGATGGACTCGGTTTCTGCTTGCAGACTCTGGATCTTGCAGCCAGCGTCGTTGCACTCTGTCTTTAGACTCTCCAGCTCTTCCTCCTCGCGACTAAGTTTGCTGCCCAAACTCTCTGCCTGCTGAATTTACACAAACATACAAAAATGTAGAGCTTTCAAACTACAACCAAGAACAGGTGTGTTTAGTTGGTTCAAACCAATCAGTCAATCCATACCAGTTATTTTATAAGGCCCTCGGGGTGACCCCATCATCATTTTACATTTTAGTAATTTAGCAGATGCTCTTATCCAGAGCAACTCACAGGAGCATTTAGGGTCCGCAATGGCATAATGACAGATTTACATCTTGTTCGACTTGGGAATTAGAACCGGCGACTGTTCTGTTATTGACCCAAAGTTCTTGCCCACTCAGCTCAGGAGGTTGGTCAGATAAACAGCCGGCAAACTGAGGAACAAATGCAAATGAATGTCAAGTAGACGTCCGTCTGCCCGTTTAAAGTGGGAACATACCTTGTATTCCAGATAGGCATCGGTCTCTGTACGGTTCTTCTCGATGACTCTTTCCCAGTGGGCACGGATGTAGGCTAGTATCTGATCCAAGCTGGTCTCAATAGGAGCATCGGGCTCATCCACCTCACGCCCAGCCATCTGGTTGTAGAGCACTCGGACGTCCTGCAGGGGGCAGTGGAACGGGTGGTGGGGGGTGGGGGGGTATTCAGGGGGCTTGCTGACAATGTGGATGGTCAATGTGGTATGTATGATTCATCATCAGTGATCTCCTAGCAGCGTGCGTATGATTGTTTCATAAATTGCACTTTATTGCACTTTATGAGTACAACCTTTATGAGTACAACCTTTTCTAGGTTTTGTTTGTAGTTACACATTTGGCATTTAGTGATAAATATGTGCTGTATTAACTTCTATTAACAGCAGACCTGGAAGAGTTGTTGTCGATGTCGCCCAAAACACATCTTATGCTGTCCTGGTTCTTATCATACTGGATGCCTAACCAGGAAGACACCACCAGAATCCGTAAACTCTGGATAAAACGCACAACTCTGGCCTCATTTGCACCTGAGCCGCCACAAGGTGTCACAAGAGCGCAACAATGCAATTACTTATGGTCTGAATTCGAACCCTGGTCCCCCAAAGGCAAACTGTTAATGATTTTGCCAATGCGCCATTCAGGGGCCCTTCTGTATTTAATCCTATGTTGGAAAAAGTCAACTGAATTAATTAAAAAAAAAAATAAATACACTAAGTGGAAGAGCTTATAAAGGGAACTGGAATGTGCCAGATCTCCCCTTCTGCACTACAGCACATTCCCCAGTTCCTGACCTACCTCCTCGTGGTTGCGAGCCAGGTCTTGGAGATCAGCCCTCATGCTTTCTATCTGTCTCTCTAGATCCGCCTTGGTCAGGTTGGCATCGTCAATCACCTTGTACAGAGAACTTATCTCCTCCTCCACTGCCTTCCTGAACGGCTGCTCGTTGTCAAACCTACGAGGCAGAGAGAAGGAAATGGGGAGAGAGAGAGAGAAAGAGAGAGAGGGGGGGGGGTGAAACTCGAAAGTCCGGGTGGTCTTCTCCGGCTCCCCTTGATTCCCCCAGATTCTGACATTTTGAAAATGAGGGGATAATGCCAGGAGAGAGGATGCTAGGAGAGAGGAAACTAGGAAAGAGGATGCTGGGACAAATGGATTCGAGAAGAGTGAAAGCTCACCTGTCCTTGAAGTCCTCTGCGTTGGCCTGCACATTCTCTGTCTGCAGCATTAGTCTGGCGTTGTCAAGGATGGACTCGCTGACCTGGATGGTAGACACTGCAATGTATTAGTCAATATACTACGGGGCGACAGATGCTCTGATGCTCCAATTTAGGGTGAATGGGTATTGTTTTTTAAAAACTGTATTAATTATTTAGCCATTTTTCTGCTTAATATTTAAAAACTGATATTGTAATTACAACAGGATGAAAATGAGATGACAAGACTAGACCAAGTAAGCATGATCAGGTCACATGGCTGTGACCACATCATACCTCATCTATACTAATATCTGCTATACAGCAACAGCCTCACGTCAAATTCAGGCTGCCCATTCAAAATTGGTCACTATCGAACACAAAAAATGCCCACAATCCTCAGCTCAGCAACTCAGTCAGGGCATCAACCACCACAAGGTTGGTGCAGTATAACGTTGTACTGTTGCCTCATCAGGAGTATCTTATACTTCATCCTCTGTTGCCTCATCAGGAGCATCTTATACTTCATCCTCTTTTGCCTCATCAGGAATATCTTATACTTCATCTTCTGTTGCCTCATCAGGAGTATCTTTTACTTCATCCTCTGTTGCCTCATCAGGAGTATCTTATACTTCATCCTCTGGGGGTTTTGCTGCCTCAACAGGGATGTTTTAGCCTCATCCTCTGCTGGGTTTTAAATCAACAATTCCAACCACCACATCTCTTGTCCTTCCAGTCCTCTACACTACCTTCCTCTCATTCAATCATTCCTGTTTCTTCTCTCCCTTCTGCTTTCCCCTCTAACCTGTCTGTGCTCCCTTCTCATCATTCCCGTTATTCCCTCCTCTCTTTCCTGCTTACCTATTCCTTCCATCCCTCTCTTGTTCTAGCCCTCTCTTCCCATCACCTATCCTATCCTAAACCCTTGCCCTCTCTCCTCACCTGTCTGTAGACGTCCTCCCACTCTTGTTTGAGGGGGCCCCAGGCTCCGGCGCTGGACGCTTTGCGATCCAGACAGTGTCTGATCTGCTCCTCCAGCTGTTGGTTGAGCTGCTCCAGGGCGCGCACCTTGTCCCTGTACTCCATCAGGCATCCGTTGAGGTTCTCAGCGCTCCCAGAGAGGTGCCCACCCCCAGCCCCGCGGGACACCACTGGCGCGGCCGTGCTCCTCAACCCCTGTAGGAACACGCTGCTGATGCCCAGCGCACGCCGGGAAACGCGAGTGCCCACGCTGGAGGCACCGCCCGTGGGGGCTGTGCCCACGAAGACACCCCGCGGTGCCATGGTGATGCCTGCGGTGCCGGCCCTGGGGTTCGTGCTGCCCGGGCGCTCCGCCGTAACGGGCTGGCTCAGGAAGGAGGATCGACGTCTCGGCAGCGGCATTGGCCCCGTCGAGAATGCTGCTATGACCAGGTGACAGAGAGAGAGAGAGCGAGTGTGAGTGCGTCAAAAGAAGGAGGACAGGTTACTCAACCAGCATCGTTGAGGGGCTTAGGAATCCGTCCGGTGGCCTGTCGTGTCAAACAGCCGGAGTCCCCGGACTCATGGCTCTTTATTGTATTCCGGGGCTTCTGGAAAGCAGGGGGGCTCATTGTTTCAGTTGTTATTGAGGGAGTGAGCCTGGTTCGGTCTGCTGGATCGGGGCTCTTTGTCTGTGGGCACTGGTTGCTGTTTTTTGGCTGCCTCAGCATTGGAGCCCTCTCAGGAAAACTCCACTGGGCGCTGGCTTGCTCACCCCATCTCCAGGCACACACTGACCCCCGGCGGCTTGGTCTGACTGGACAAAATCTGGTTGGAGATGTTTCCACTTGCTCTTCTCGTGAGTGAGGGAGTGCGTGTGGTTAGCATGCGTGTGAGTGATTGCGTCCATGACCTGGCCCTTTCTGTCGAATTGTCTGTTTTTCAGCGCCGCCAAATGGAATTTCCTGGAAGCTTAGAGCAGGATTGGACGACACAACCACTGGTTTCCATCTCCCCGTCCGTCAGCATTTAGCATGACTGTTAGAGAATCCCATAATGCATTGTAATATTCAAAGTGTGAGCAGTGCAGGGGATTAAACAAGAGATAATTCATCATGTAAACTATATGCCTGAACTCAGATTAAATTAGGTTTCCCAAAAGGAATTCAGTCAAAGACAGAACACATTCTGTTCGCCAGTCAGTTATTTGCTACACCATCCATTTTGTATGATATGATACATCCTGAATGTTGTAATTGGTGTAATATGGTTGGCGACATATGACAGGGTACAACATGTGATATGGTACACAATGCTGCGTGTTCTTAAGGTTACTGAAAGCATCTTCAATAGTCAGATTATGGTCACTTGAGATGCATCTGTTTAAACAGACTGTGTAATTAAGAAGTGTAATTAAAGAATACATGTTTTTTTCTTTATTAGCCCCAATTGGGATGTATTTGATTTAAATACAGTCAATATACTGAAACCCACTGACACATTTTTAAAATTGTTATATATATATTTTAAATGTCCTGAGTTGATCGCGTTCAAACTGAATTCATCACCTTGGGCCAGGCTGTCTCTAAGTGTGGCCTGCTTAATCACAGAAACATGCAGTCCAGAGCGTCAAGACTGTGTGTGATCATTTCAGAAAGTTTTGTCAACCTTGTGATAATGTCATGCAGCATGAGCCATGGATAGACATCAGGTCAAAATCGAAAGACAATAGAGGTGTCACCATTCCTGAACTCTCTCCAGTATGAGTGGAATGGACGGTTCTGCTGCCACGTCACGCATACCAGGCAGAACTGTGCACACGAGTTGAAGTCAAAAGAAAGGTCTGGCCCACTAACAATCAGGTGAAATGTGTTTGAGCTCAGATGGTAATAAAAACTGACAAGCATAGAAAAACATTTCGCACGGAAATGTTATGTAATGCGAATAGAACAAGTAGTTTCATCTGGACTGAACGCTGGCTAAGGGATACGATATTTGCGTTGAGTGCGTTGTTTTAAAGGTTTTTAAAGGCAACCGTATTTCAGAACTTTTTTTGAGGGTGGGACATTATACCTTTTAGAGGGCAGATAAAGAGATCTATTATCTGCAGTGGTGTTTTTATATGTAAAAAATTGGTGGGGCACAAACCATCTCCTCCCTGTACACTTCATACATACAGTCTAACAGTTCGTTTTGTACAATGCTAGATGTCCCTTTGAAGATGGGCTGGGCGTCATAGTGCCCTCTGAAGTCTCGAATCGCCCTCACACATAATATCATAAATGCATCTGAATATTCCAGGATTCAGGGAGCCCACGACTTGTCGTGCCCCCGCAGTGCGGTTTCACATTTTCCACACAGTTTATGATCCGACTGAGAACGTACCTGTTTTCCTCCACCTGTTTGTTAAGCTGCTCAATGGAGTGCCTGTATGCACTGTCAACTTGGGCTGCGACATTTACCCTTCCAAGTAAGCCCAATTTCACAGCATTGTCCAGATGACTCCCGCTGCTCTCATGTTTTGCAATCCTCTCAGAAATATGTTTCAAATCTTTGTAACCCGTCCTCGACCAAGTACCATCTCCACCAAATAGCAGACATGGAAAACAGAAGAGTGCATGCTAACCGTTAGCCACTTTTTCTTCAAAAACCACTCCACGTTAATTTTACCAGCAGTTTGAGTGATGACAATATCCTGTGGCTGATGGGCACCATGTTCGCTTTACTTAAATGTTTTCCTCCAAATTAAAGGTTTCAAACCGGTGCTCGAATGTGAAATCCACTTTATTCATTCAACTTTATTCAAGTTATCTGGCACTGTTGAAGCTAACAAGCTAGCTAAGACAATCTACCCTCCTCGCTCTTAATGTTGGCGCCAGACAGACAGCCAATCGTGTCTGAAATACGAAATGAGGCTGTAGTGGGGCTACCAGCTGTCAGCCCCACTTGACATCAAATTTGTGTGATCTACATTGAATACACTAACATTCTGAGCATGCGTATTAATATTTTCACACGTACAATGTACATTGCCTTGTGAGAAAGGGGCTAGCCCCACATTCACGCTTAGCCTATTGCCTACTACTGAGAACTCGAATTGGCAGAACGCAGGCTGAAGCAGCAAGGGAGTGACTAATGAACATGAAATAAAATCCTAACACAAATGATAGGCAATTCAGGAAGATGCTATATTCATAGATAATAAATAATAGGAAGTATTCTTTGAGAAATACTTTTTTTGTTGTTGTTGTTGCTGTTCTTTCTGTTGACAACAGGTGGGTCTGTGCCCCACCTGCCCCTAATGACCAGTCGTCCCTGATTTTCTGGTTAATTAAAAATGTGCAAGTGTTTGAAATGCCAGGGAAGATTTCTAGGCCCAGTCTGCTCTGTTAAGAGGGGCCCAAAGAGAGTGGTCAAGGCGGGGGTTTATGTAAGGATTATGTGATCCGGATAGATTTGTAGGCCCAGTGTGTCATGTGATCAAATTTTTTGATTTTCTGGCTAATTTTTGTTTGAATGTCCACTATAAAATTAACTTTATCTCGCTGCATCAAGATACTGTATAACGCCAACATATACTTTGAAAGAGTAAGCTGTAAATCAAGATGTATCTTATTGCTGATTGTAAATAGACATTTATGAGTGCTGTTGTCTGATGTTAAGGATAGAAAGGTCTTGCAACCTGATTATATAAGGTGTTTTATTTTTGTGATATTAACATGTAATCTTAAATAACAAGATGTAATTTCATGTTAAAAATATACAGTAAGTAAATTGTGTTTTTACTTGCTTAAGACCATACAAAAATAAAGCATATATCAGCGTGTTAAACTGTGTTTTAGAAGAGGGTCATGACTTCGTGTTAACAGTTCCGGTAAAACATGTAACAGAAAGAAAGTTTCTGCCTTAGGTAAGGCTTTTCGCAGCATTTCTTCATCTCTGGTTATTCGACGCATAATGACCCCTTTACTTGTCCAAACCACGAAGTCACAGTATTGGACATTGCATACAAACATGTGAAGTTGAACTTGATGGTAATATGGGTGACCCTTCTTCAGGCGCAGGGATTTGTCCAAGCAGAACTGTGAGTCATTCCTGCACCCTGTTAGGCCATCGCGGTACTTGTATGGGCACTTAATTTCCAGGGTTCCTCTCCCGCAACAAGAACAGCTCACCAATCCATCTGGGGATGCCCCGAGATGTGGCTGATCGTTCCGCACGACGAGACCAGACAGCTGCACACTGAAGTTGTCATGGATTTTGCTCATTTCATCTGTGTAATGCTTCCTGGCCGTGTCCTCCTTGTCTATTCCCCAGAGCACAGCGGGGACACGATGCAACTCGCTGTCACCGTAATGCATTGTTTTTTTCACCAAGTTCGTTTTGTCTGTGCCCTCGCTCGCCGTGCACACGCGATGGAAGGCAGTGCTCGTTATCCGTCCGATTCTGTGTTGGTGCCAGGCTTGGCATTTGGATTGCTCCTTGGAGGTAAGCTCGAGAGTTTCACACTGATCCCGGGTCAGGTTTGCTTTCATCTGCTGGAAGGCTTCTTTACTCTTCTCCTGTATTCTGTGTGGTGGGGCATCCGTTAGATTTGGGTCGTACAGAGCAGTGAGTGGCTCTGGCAGGTCCGATGCGTAGGTATGAGAAACCCCTGGTAAAAAGTAAAAATGACTCTGGTCGGTCACCGTCCTGGAATGCACTGCTGCTTTTGACCAAGATAATTTCTGCTCGGCCATATTATTGAGTCTTTTAGAGGTCACTTTTCGGTTTTCGTCCTTCCGGGAATACTTTTTTTTAATAATAAAAATAAGTTATATGATATATATATCTGGAATTAACACTGAGAATGTATAGGCCTAAATGAAAATCAGCTCAGATGTAGCCTATTCTTTAGCTTATTACTCCTCCAACCTGCCACTAAACGAGTCTACTTCCTCACTGACGACAGCTCGTTTCCACATCCACTTGTTCCCAGGGTTTGAGTACAATGGAAGAGGTCTGCTGTCGTTACGTGGATACTTCTACAAAGAAAAAACAGTTGAACTCCACATCACCTCAACTAAAGCTTTTCACGACCAATGGCTGCTCCTCTTTATGAAGGGAGCCAGTTTGAGGGTTTAAATGAGACATATGGGCTCTTGACATGGATGGTCATAGTGTCATGGCAACAGCAAGGGACGACACGGAGTGGAAGGAACAAAAGGTTCAACGAGGATTAGTTATGCTGTCAGCACTCAAATGAGCTATTTAAAAAACAAATCTCTACATAGTATATTTTAACAGGGCAATCTACAGTGGGGAGAACAAGTATTTGATAACCTGCCGATTTTGCAGGTTTTCCCACTCACAAAGCATGTAGAAGTCTGTAATCTTTATCATATGTTCTCTTCAACTGTGAGTGACGGAATCTAAAACAAAAATTCAGAAAATTACATTGTATGATTTTTAAGTAATTAATTAGCATTTTATTGCATGACATAAGTATTTGATACATCAGAAAAGTAGAACTTAATTTTTGGTACAGAAACCTTTGTTTGCAATTACAGAGATCATACGTTTCCTGTAGGATTTTGGCCCACTCCTCCATACAGACCTTCTCCAGATCCAAGATCTCGCGATACATGGCCCCATCCATCCTCCCCTCAATACGGTGCAGTCGTCCTGTCCCCTTTGCAGAAAAGCCTCCCCAAAGAATGATGTTTCCACCTCCATGCTTCACGGTTGGGATGGTGTTCTTGGGGTTGCACTCATACTTCTTCCTCCAAACACGGTGAATGGAGTTTAGACCAAAAAGCTCTATTTTTGTCTCATCAGACCACATTACCTTCTCCCATTCCTCCTCTGGATCTTCCAGATCACCCGGTTCGAATGTTATCATTAGATTGAATGGGCGTTATCAGTGGTTATCAGCCTCATAGATATGGGTCAGAAGGGGCCTGCTACGCCTACTGGTAGGCTCAGAAGGCGGTTATCATGCATTCGCATGGTTAATCACGGATAAATACACGAGAAGATTCCAGATCCAATCCGAGACGAATTCAGGTCGCTGCTACAGGTAAGACCATTAAAATGGGTTAAGGTTAGGGTTAGGGTTAAGGTGAGTCTACAGGTAAGACCATTAAAATGAGAGCCTTTAAACTGTGATAATTTAGTATTGACAAAATTATTGAAATACTAAATAAACCATGCGAATGGATGATAACAGCCTTCTGAGCCTACCAGTAGGCTAGCAGGCCCCTTCTGACCCATATCTATGAGGCTGATAACTACTGATAATTGACCAAGTTCTGCCATGTAGTTCTGGGCTGATCCCTCACCTTCCTCATGATCATTGATGCCCCACGAGGTGAGATCTTGCATGGAGCCCCAGACTGAAGGAGATTGACCGTCATCTTGAACTTCTTCCATTTTCTAATAATTGCGCCAACAGTTGTTGCCTTCTCCCCAAGCTGCTTGCCTATTGTCCTGTAGCCCATGCCAGCCTTGTGCAGGTCTACAGTTTTATCCCTGACATCCTTACACAGCTCTCTGGTCATAAAGGGGATGGACATGGTCAGAAAAAATGCTCAGGTAGGCCGTGGCATTTAAACAATGCCCAATTGGCACTAAGGGGCCTAAAGTGTGCCAAGAAAACATCCCCCACACCATTACACCACCACCACCAGCCTGCACAGTAGTAACAAGGCATGATGGATCCATGTTCTCATTCTGTTTACACCAGATTCTGACTCTACCATCTGAATGTCTCAACAGAAATCGAGACTCATCAGACCAGGCAACATTCTTCCAGTCTTCAACTGTCCAATTTTGGTGAGCTCGTGCAAATTGTAGCCTCTTTTTCCTCTTTGTAGTGGAGATGAGTGGTACCCGGTGGGGTCTTCTGCTGTTGTAGCCCATCCACCTCAAGGTTGTGCATGTTGTGGCTTCACAAATGCTTTGCTGCATACCTCAGTTGTAACGAGTTGTTATTTCAGTCCAAGTCGCTCTTCTATCAGCTTGAATCAGTCGGCCCATTCTCCTCTGACCTCTAGCATCAACAAGGCATTTTCGCCCACAGGACTGCCGCATACTGGATGTTTTTCCCTTTTCACACCATTCTTTGTAAACCCTAGAAATGGTTGTGCGTGAAAATCCCAGTAACTGAGCAGATTGTGAAATACTCAGACCGGCCCGTCTGGCACCAACAACCATGCCACGCTCAAAATTGCTTAAATCACCTTTCTTTCCCATTCTGACATTCAGTTTGGAGTTCAGGAGATTGTCTTGACCAGGACCACACCCCTAAATGCATTGAAGCAACTGCCATGTGATTGGTTGATCAGATAATTGCATTAATGAGAAATTGAACAGATGTTCCTAATAATCCTTTAGGTGAGTGTCGTAAGCAAAAATATAGGTAGACAGAAAATTATTATAAAATAAAGCAACAATATGCATAACACTGAATACTAGCAGCAATTTAAAAGAGTACTGTAAACTAACAGCAATCTGGGTAGTATTATTGAACATTCAGATATGGCAAGTATAACAGTTTGACCTAGAGTTATTGAAATACTAGATACATATGAGTGCAATAAGCTTATGAATGGTGGCATAGCACACTATGAATTAATAAGAACATTTACACACAGTTTTAAATATATCAAGAGAAAAATTTGATCATATACATAACACTGTACATAGCTTCAGTTTAAAAATACTTTTATAGATTAGCAGCAATATTGGTAGTAGTATTGAATATTGTAGAAATGGCAGTATGGAAGTAATATACATTGAAAAAGAAAATGTAAACTAGCATCGATTTTAAATATTCTAATGTCCATTGAAGTACCTGAAAGCGCATCAGAGCATCTGGAATATTCAGGTGTGATCAGTATGATCACAGATCAGTGTTACTGATTGAGGAGCCTTATGGCCTGAGGGAAAAAACTGTTTTTGAGTCTGGAAGTGTGGGCTCCGATGCTCTGGAAACGTCTACCAGATGGCACTTGAAACACCATGTTTAAAGGCAGATTTCTGTAGGGGGAGAGGATCTCTTGGATGGTGTGAGCTTCAAGTGTTTGGAGTAGGAAAGTTACAACGGAATTTCTTACATGTGAAATGAGATCCGTGGTAGAGGGATCACAGACACATTAGGTTTAGCTGGGGTTTGGTGGCAACAAATGTTTACAGTAAGACAGAAATTATTGTTATATTAGTTTGCTTTGATATGTTTACCTAATTACCAGGAATGTTTAGCATGTATTTTCTGGGACAATATATAGAATATATATAGGGGTTTAAGGCCGGGTGTCTCTGTAAAGTGACAACTGCTGTTGTAAAAAGGGCTTTATAAATAAATTTGATTGAAAAATGTGATTGATTGATAGAAATGTTACATTTGTCATAAAAAGGTGCAGTAGAATCTGTGTCCCCTGCATTGGTCTTGTGAGGCCTACAGTCAGGTCTCAGTCACTCCCTGCACCTCCTGAACGCAGCACGCCCTTTCCTTCCCAAGCCCCTGCACCCAGCTCCCACCCCCGCACTCACTCGCTACCGTGACCTGGATCACTCCACGTCCTGGTTCTCTTACCTGCACACCCCCGGACTCCTTGACACCCTGTGTTCCATGAACGCCGCACCTTCCGGACACATTCATCTCACCTGTGTCTATTTGAGTTTGTGGACTATTTTGTCCTCAGTTTGTTTCTCGGTCACTTGTGAGGTATTGTACGATCTGAGAATACAGTAATAGTTTTCAAGAGATGAAAAAAAGAGAAGAAATAGTTATTTTTGAAACATCAGTATGGATCATGCCAATGTGATGTTCTGTGGCTGACTTTACTTATTACAAATACAGCAAAATTGTATTTCGCATTTAATTTGCTTGGTGCCTGTTATGCACACATAAGTAATTACAGCTCAACAGTACACAGCAGGATTGTGTTTTTCTCGTAGATTGCAAGCTACACATCTCCCTAGTTAGTTCTTACACAGGGGCTGTATTCTATAAGAGAGCCTGAAATCAATTGGCCATAAGTTGGAAGACTAAGCTATACCTTTATGTTATATCCCTAACATACCTACCTTCATGTTAAAACACTAACATTAACACACTTCTAGAAATAGTTAAGATCTCATGCTCTGTCAACTTTTCGCTGAATCTGGTTTTATGAAGGTTGCCGCCAGTTGTTCTACTTAACGTTCAAATAATGCTTGGATAATAGCAAAGTAACTACATTTGTTTATACATTTTACAGTTGATTCCTGGCCAGTTGAGACAAAGAATTTATGACCAAGTGCTTTACAGATACCAAGCCTGAAACCCGAAAGAGCAAGTAACCACAACAGCCGATTCACATTGGCTAACAAAAAATCCCTAGTAGGGTCAAAACTTTGGAGGAAAACCAGAGAGGAACCAAAATCTGATTGGAAAGAGTTTGTGGTCCAACAGAAAGATTTACAGTAACTCACAAAAGTGAGTACAGCCCTCACATTTTTATAAATATTTAATTATATCTTAATTGACAACAATGAAGAAAGGACACTTTGCTACAATGTAAAGTAGTGAGTGTACAGCTTGTATAACAGTGTAAATTTGCTGTCCTCTCAAAATAACACAACACACAGCCATTAATGTCTAAACCGCTGGCAACAAAAGCTACTGACTGCACCGGAGTCCAACCAAAATGACTTTCACGACAATATACAACTATACAGGAGGTGGACAACATAACAGCAATACCTAACAGTATATTAATACCAAGTAGAGCCAACCTTTGCCTTCAGAACTACTCCAGCCTCAGGTTCTTTGAGGGATGAAGAAGGCAGAAATCTACTTTGCACTCTAGGCTCTAGAACGCCCTATAAAGGTCCAATGATGTTCAGATCTGGTGATTCAGGAGGCCATGGAATGCGTTGGACATAATCCTGATGTTCATAAATGAGAGTAATGGCATTTGCCAAAGGGGTAATCTTCAAATTATGATTGATTAGCTGGTGGAGTGCCTGGGTACACAGAATATGGGGGTAATGTCAAGTTGAAATGAAATCTTGGATACATGTTTTCACATGTATGTCCCACCTGCCGAATGGTTATGTAGGTACGCTGTACACTCTTACCTGGGAGGGCCACTTCAAAACAGCGTCCTAAAGATACAGCCTGAGGCGTTCAAAGCCAGGCAGTATCTTCATCAGACGAATTTATGGGCATCAAGAATAAGGAGTTGAGACGGGACATATTGCATGTTGGAGCCTTCGAAAAAAGACAGTTAAGTTACTAAAGCATTAAGCCGGGGGCTCATTTAAAACTTTAGCAATAACAGCATTTGCCCTCCGTTATTTTCCTTAGTTCAAGTGGAGTGCTAACTTAATGAAAGAAGGCCTTTTAAATCAGCTGAAGAAGGAGCGCGTACTTTGTAAAAGAATGTGCGTTGTACATCTCCACGCCTCTAATGCAATCAAACTTTCAAGCGGGACTCCAAGGCTCATCAACTTGAAAGACAGCCCCTTATCTTATTGGATCAGTGAGTTAATGCAGGTGTAGGTCCAAATATGACAAACCATTCCTGTGCCCTCAGGAGCTCGCTCGGGCATGGCACATGAGCCTCGACCCATTCCTTTGCTCCCCCAACCCTTACTCCCCCCTGGCTCTACAGTATATAAATGTGGATCTTCACTCTGCAGAGCCTGTGCACCCAGGCAGCTCTCTCGCTCGTCTTGCCTCTTACTCTCCATATCTGCTGCCTTTGTTGTGTTCTCCAGTGCCACGTCATGCCTGTGTCCATTGGTTGGTCCTCCAGAATGTTGGCCGGTGGCGGCCTGGGCAACTCTGGGGGAATTGGTGGCGGTGGGTCCAGGTTGGGCTTTGGGGGAGGTGGCGGAGGAGGACTGGGTTTGGGAGGAGGACTGGGTATGGGAGGAGGACTGGGTTTGGGAGGAGGACTAGGTATGGGGTCTGGGCTGGGTTTGGGTGGAGGGGGTGGGTTGAGCCTTGGTGGTGGCTTAGGTGGAGGTTACAGTGGTGGAGGAGGTTATGGTGTCGGCAGCGGTTTTGGCGGCGGCAGTTTTGGCGGCGGTGGTGGGGCTCTGATGCACAGTTCCGCTTTCACCATGGGGCGCACCATGGCTGCCGGGGGGATCGGCGCTGGGTCAGCCCTGGCGCTGGGCTCCTCCCTAGATCCGGCGCCGGCTCCCATGCGCTCCCGCCAGGCAGAGAAAAACATGCTGTCTGGCCTCAACGAGCGCTTCTCCTCCTACATGGGCAAGGTGAAGGCCCTCCAGCAGGAGAACGCCGTCCTGGAGGCCCGGCTGTCCCAGCTGACGGGAGGCGCGGACACGGGGTCGCCTGAGTCCTCCAGCATCGCCACGGCGGAGTATGAGGTCCAGGTCGATGAGTACCGCAGTACCCTGGAGAGCCTCACCCTGGACACAGTCAAACTAGAGATCGAGCTGGACAACATTCGCGGCACTGCCCACGAACTCAAAGCCAAGTAAGTGTTCTGCATGCTTAAGTGGGTGGAGCATGGCGATGTGGGATCAAATCTTTCCAGGCGGGTAGGATGAAAATGTATGCAGTCACCTCTGTAAGTTTCCCCGGATAAGTGCATCTGTTATATGTAAATGTGCCTGTTTGATGTAATTTTCTGGTTTGAGTACCAGGACACTATACGCAACTTGCTTAAGATTGGAGTGTGTGCTAAATAATTAAAATCTTACTGTGAAGGTTACTTATTCAATCTATATTTAGCCAAATGGTCCAAGTCAATGAACGTTATTCGACTTCAAATTAGGCGCGTCTGAAATCGTTTAGTGTCTCAAACATTTACAATGAAAACACAACAACACAATTACTTCTACATAGAACATTCATAACCAAACCGAAAAACTAATGAAAACCGAACAAACTGGAAAGACCCCTCCCCCCAACCACTTAGTGTTAGATACAACTGTGTGATTCATTGTTGGTACGTGTTTTGTGTTACGACCTAGATTTATTTTTCCAGGTTAGACTTTGAGCAAGGTGTGAAGTTTCAGTTGGAATCTGACATCTCAGACATGAAGAAGGTAAAGAAAAGAATGAAGATGGTGCCTCCTAATTTGTTCTGCTTGTTCATGTAGATGTAGCGTAAATCTACCTTTATCGTTCAATCTGTCCAGGACATAGATATGGCATCTGAGTTGCGTATCGATTTGGAGGCAAACTACACAAGCTTAAAGAGCGAGCTGGACTTTGTCACCAAGATGCAGGAAGAGGTACAGAGAATGAAATCCCTACATTGGTAATGTAATGCAACAACGTGGTTACGCGGACGTCAGATTGGCAGCGTGTTCGTCGTAAACATCTGACTCTGTTCATCCAGATCAGTACATCACTGTCCATCGTCTGTCCAAAACAGGAGTTGTCCACTCTGCAGTCTAAACTGGGCACCACAGCCATGGACAAGTCTGTGTCCATGATTGAGGTGGACACGGGCAAGTCTTTCGACATCTCCAGCGCTCTCAACAAGCTCAGGACTGAGTACCAGAAGTCTGTGCAGCAACACAGAGAGGAGGCGGACGCTTACTACAGGCTGAAGGTGAAAGCGGCTGACACTAACCCCACCTTCTTTGTAATCCTTTTGACGTAGTTCAACCCTTTATTGAGTCGTAACTTCCTGGGCAACTTCCTGGCACCCAGGGGCAGCATGGTGCAACCCCGTGCCAGCCACATTCATTTTGGAAATTATTTTCATATTTTTAATAAATATAAAACATTATAGTAAGACCTGTCACAAAGACCAAGTGTAAAATGTGTTATTGAGTGTTATAGCACATACTAACTACACACTATAATGAAGTAATAAAGCCGTTATGGCTTAAAAACATTTAAAACACATTGATCAAGGTTAACAGTGTTCTCTCTGTTGGGCTAATTTTTATGTGTTAATAAAGAACGTTACAACTGACTCAGCCCATAAGCCATTGTTTCCAATGGGAGGCTGTTCAAAAAATTGTTTGTTAACAAAACGTGACAATGTGATTTAATAACAGTGAGCATGTCGCCTTGCAGATGGAAGAGATACAGACCGCCACTGCCAAGAGTTCAGAGGCCATCTCAGAAACCAAGATAGAAATATCAGCAGCGCGGAAGGAGCTGCAGTCGCTCAGTCTGGAGTTCCAAGGCCTTGCTACGGCCGTGAGTATACCCTCTTATCATACTACCTCATGGTGATACAGCCTGAGATCACATCTTGAGATGTCTAAGGACATCTTCATGTTAGGAAGGTGTCAGGCTGTTCCTTCATGTATGCATCTGTTGGACAGCAATGGATGATTTATATAGAGACCTGTCTCATCTTTATTTAATGTGGTTTGACCCCTTATGACTGGATTTGGAGCTTGAGGGGCTCTTGGCATTCTGACCGGTTCAGGCCCCTAACTCAACTTTACATTTCCCGTTTCCATTTTAGTAATTCAGCATTCCCCATCAGAAGAAGATCAATAGGTCCCATTTAGAAGGAGATAAAACACCTGCAGTAAAAACAACAGATGCGTATTTGTGACAAAGCAAAACATTTTCCCACGGTCTGTCAGCTACTGCAACTGTCTAGACAAATGTGCCAGCTTCTTCAGGGCGCTCCTTCTAGAAAGCAAGCATCTGAATTTACAATAAATCACGGCAGCAGGATGTATAGAGGAGGCAGCAAGTGTTTCAGTGTTTGTCAGGAAAGTCCCCCATTGCCACGGATGTCACAGCTGTGTAGTGAGCAGTTTTTCTCACAGGAAGCTAGTCAGTGTGTTAGTCAGTGTTTTTTCCTGTGAAAGAATTACTGTTAGCTCGTGAAACAGGAAACAATTCTAATATTTAATGAGATAGTAACAGTAGTAGTAGTGAAATTGGAGATACTGTTTGAAATGCTACGGTTGCATTTAGTGCTGATGCAATGCTGCACCTTTCCTGAAGCAAGCCGTTGCCGACATAAAGTCTGAATTCCAGGCCTTACCAACTTTACACAGGTCTTGAATTGTGCTAGATACAAAAAAGGTAACACATTAGTAGATTAAATATTGCATTGTATATCCAAAGATGGGATGGGTGTTCGTGTGTAAGATGAGAGGAGTGTTGTCTTTTCGTCATTTACCAGATGCTCTTGCAGAGACTTCCAGCACGTCTCAGATAACATCACTGTCAGGGTTTGAACTCTTGCCTGTCGTTACGCAATTGTGTCAATCACAGTGCAAGTCTGTGTACAATATCACACTGTTCACATTCCTAAACCCTCCATTCCTCACCCCCTCACGCTCCTCCATTTCCCACCCCCTCACGCTCCTCCATTCCTCACACTCCTCCATTTCTCACACTTCTCCATTCCTCACCCTCACACTCCTCCATTCCTCACCCCCTCACGCTCCTCTATTCCTCACACTCCTCCATTCCTCACTTGTACACTCCTCCATTCCTCACCCTCTCACTCCTCCATTCCTCACCCCCTCACACTCCTCCATTCCTCACCCCCTCACGCTCCTCTATTCCTCACACTCCTCCATTCCTCACTTGTACACTCCTCCATTCCTCACCCTCTCACTCCTCCATTCCTCACCCTCTCACTCCTCACCCCCTCATGCTCCTCTATTCCTCACACTCCTCCATTCCTCACTTGTACACTCCTCCATTCCTCACCCTCTCACTCCTCCATTCCTCACCCTCTCACTCCTCCATTCCTCACCCCCTCACACTCCTCCATTCCTCTGCTGTCCTTCTAGAACATGTCCCTGGAGCAGAGCTTGGCAGAAGCCCAGGGCCAGTCAAGCCGGAGCGTGTCGGGGTACCATGCACAGATCTCCAGCTTGACGTCGGCCATCGAGGTGGCCAAAACTGACCTCCACAAGCAGATCCTCGCCTACCAGGAGCTCCTGGATGTCAAGCTGGCTCTGGACGCTGAGATATTGACCTACCGGAACCTTCTGGAAGGAGATGACCTCAAGTGAGTATAACCGGTGAAGCATTATGGCCCGGGATGGCTGTGTTGATAAGTCGGCCAGTCCCGGTGAATCTGTGGGCCGACATGACCTGGTGTATGTGAAGGCACCGTGTGCTGGCGTCGTCAAATGTAACACACCATATATACGGTATAATGCAGGAGGGCCGTGATAATGTTTTACTGCCAAATCTGTTGTCTTATCGAAGCACTCTGGGACAGTGGCTGATGTGAAAAGGTCTTTATAAAATACTTTTGATTGATCGATCTTATTTTCTCCAGATTGCCAGATGTATCGGGCCTGACATCGTCTTTCTACAGTTTCTCAGGTGAGCTTGATTTGGAACCAGGGCATTTAACATGTTGAATAGTGCTCCAACTAAATGCAGCCTATATTACATGACCAATAATAGACCATCGAAAATAAATAGCAACCACATTGGATGAGCCATTTAGAAATGTGCACATTTTGTACATAGTCCCCTGTTTTTGGGGTACCAGAATTATTTGCTCAGATCATTTAACATAATACACTAGATAACAGTCTCATATTTTTTGCATCATTGCCCAACATCAGTGACTCATTGACATGAACAGATGCTGGGTGTCTTCCTGGTCATGCTTTGCCAGGCCTGTAATGCAGCTGTCTTCAGTTCCTACATCAGATGATATAAGTACCCTCCAATTCGTCTAGAGGCATTTATTTGTTTACAGGCAGACAACATGTTTCCGTACACCTCAGAATACTTCCTCTTGCCGTCAGCAGTTAAATTGTCAACGAAGACAGGTGAACTAGTACCAGTTGTCAACGAAAACAGGTGAACTAGTACCAGTTGTCAACGAAAACAGGAGAACTAGTATCAGTTGTCAACGAAGACAGGTGAACTAGTACCAGTTGTCAACGAAGACTGGTGAACTAGTACCAGTTGTCAACGAAGACTGGTGAACGAGTACCAGTTGTCAACAAAGACCGGTGAACTAGTACCAGTTGTCAACAAAGACCGGTGAACTAGTACCAGTTGTCAACGAAGACTGGTGAGCTAGTACCAGTTGTCAACAAAGACAAGTGAACTAGTACCAGTTGTCAACGAAGACTGGTGAACTAGTACCAGTTGTCAACAAAGACCGGTGAACTAGTACCAGTTGTCAACGAAGACAGGTGAACTAGTACCAGTTACAGCCATTCATGCCCAAGCTATGACACTACCTTCTCCATGTCTTGAAGTGCCGTTCTTTTTATCGGGGGCAGCTCAGATTTTTCTTCAGACTAACTCACATATGTCCAAAATACCAGAAGAGACTTGTAGGTACTTTCTAATCAAACTGCTATCTGGCTTCTCTGTTATAGAGGTTAGCTAGTGGTTTATATCGTGTGGTGTACCCTCTGATGTTCTGTTGATGTACTCTTCTGTGTATGGTTGTCTATGACACATCGATGCCATCTATTTCCAGGAGGGGGTTTTTGATTTCTAAGTCTCTTTTATTTCTTTTTTTCTTCACCATCAAAACCATTGAAAGTGTCTGATAAAATCAGGAGGCAGATCAACTAAAACTAAGTCAGCCAGTCAAAATAATAGGGGCACCAAAACCTGTTTGGTACATTAAGAAAAAATAAAGCACTGATGAACTAAGCAAAATCACTACAAATCACCACAAAATGTGTTGTAATTTCTAGAATGGTTAATCCAATATGGATGGAAATTAAAATAACAGGCTGCACTGCAACCCCATTGCCACTGAGTAATTTCAAAATCAGGTGCTAAAATACAGATCCAAAAACATAAAAATGTATCCCTGTCCAACTACTTCTGAGGTTCTCTGCATACCATTTTGAAAAGGAAAACGAAAAAACAACAGGAATTACCCAGCTTAAAGACAAACATTTAGTGAGTTAGGAGTGACGGGTTTAATCAAGTCATAATCCCTTGAGGAAATGACCTGGTTAACCCATCGTACATATGACACACTTCTCCCAGCACAGCCTAGTCTAGTTCTTCTTTAGGTTTCTTCATAATTTTCAACCTTAATAGGGAGATTTTCCTAGTCGCTGTGCACCAATTCTTGTTGCGTGCCCGTTGGGGTTTCAGGCTGGGTGTTTGTAAAAGCGTCTGCGTGACAACTGCTGACGTGAAAATGGCTCCATAAAACACCTCTGGCCGATTGATCGACAGGGCGGCCTGTTTTCACAAGTCGTCCCGTCGGACGAGGAGGAGGCCCGGGAAGTGCGGAGGGGGAGTGTGGGGGTTAGACGGGGCTCTCATTCACCGACACGTTTCCATCCTGCAGGCCGTCCTCCCCACTCCAGCACACCCCAGGGTTCCCCCTTACCTTCCGTCCACGGTAGACACACAGGCAAGTTCACACACGCAGCAGAAGCCTGGCTGCCTGGCTGGCTGGCTGCCTGGCTGGCTGGATGGCTGGATGGCTGGCTGGGGACGGCGTTCCTCAACCATTTCGGAAAAACATGTCTTTTGAACTACTGGATCGCTTTTTCATTTTTGATTGATGTACTGTATACATGAACACTTAGATTTGAGTCATTTAGCAGACGCTCATATCCAGAAGGACTTACAGTTAATGCATTCCTGTTAGGGAAAAAAGTCTGACAATCATAATAAGTACACTTTCTTTTATCGAAGCCCCTAGTTAGCAAAGTCAGTTGTTGCTCCAAAGGCAAACACTGTGGTCTGGTAACGGATGCGAGCTTCAACCGGAAGCCAAGGGAGCTTTCGGAGGAGAGGATTGACATGGGTGAATTTGGGAAGGTTGAACACAAAACGGGCTGCAGCGTTCTGGATATGTTGCAGGGGCCTGATGGCACAAGCGGGGAACACAGCCAAAAGTGCTTTGCAATGTGTACTCAGAACTCAGTGCGCGAAAGCAGTCAATTTGGCAACAAGACAAACAGTAAAGTTACTCAACAACTCTTGTGGTCACACCATCTCAGGTGTATTGTGTTGTGAATGAACAAACTGTCTTTCTCCCTTCTCTTAGTGCTCTTTATTAATCCACAAAGCCTGTTTAACTTTGATCTCTCTTGTTCTCTAGCTGGGGGCGGCGGAATTCAGGTTAAAGAGATCATAACAGGTCAGTCATTTTTTGTTATATGGTGTTAATGTGGCACAGCGTGTGTGATGTCTCACACGTTAAGCATTGCGTGCCCCCCATGATCACACACATACATATGTTCAGGTCCCAGATACACATTTGTTTCCATATTCTCCCAACCCGGTATCTCCTATTCCTATTCTTTACCCAAAAAAACGACCCTTTTGCTAAAAACTTAACTTAACCTAACCCTAATACCCAAACCTAACCCTAAACGCAACCCAATCATAATGCCTGAACTTAATCCTGAACTTAAGCTTACCCGAATGCCTGAAAATAAAAACTAACTCAAAATGTGCAATTTATCCTAAACCTAACAGCTAAGCCAGAAATACCCTTTTATCTTGTGAAGACTAAGTAACGTGTTGGGGCTAAATTGTCAGGTTTTTGCTAGCTTTGTAGGATTGTCTAGTGTAGTGAAACCTGTATCTCACACACACACAATCAGTCAATCTAACACCCACACTCACACACACAATCTAACACAATCAATCAATCTGAAGCATACACCTCTGTACATATTTAGTTTTGTTTTTTAAATTTGTAGGACTTTACTAGTTTATACATTAGCGTTTTGTTACTTATACATTTGTGTTTTCTGTGCAGGAAGAGTGGCTTCTACAGTACAATGCAAAACTCTTCGGCATCAACAAGTCAAACTAAAGCCATTTATTTGGGTAGTAAGTGTTTATTTGTAATATATATATATATATATGTATATATACACATCTGATACATATTTATATATTTTTATCAACTCTTCCCAAATAAATAGCTTTAGTTTGACTTTCAGGAGCTGAAGGCTTTTGCACAGTACTTTACTTTGGCAGGAACTGCATGTTTTGTGTTCTCCCATTTGTTATATATAACCCATGTATGTATGTATATGAATAAACATGCAGGTCAAAGGAACTGTCCGACAATTCTGTTCTTTACAATAATTTCTCAAGCAGTATTGTGCCAATTTTACTTATTGAAGCTTTAATTCGCTTCTTCCCCTCAGAACATACAGAGACCTCACTGATCTCTGAACCAGCTTCTGCCGATGAATCAGAATCTACCTGATCCCCACCAGAATACCCCCGGGGCTGCTGGATGTTTCTGATCCTGAACCTAGCTTCTCTGTCATTCTGTTCCCTGTTGTCCGTGGTTTGTAAACTACACAGTAAAAACGCTGCATCATAGATCTGGCCTTTGACTCATTTATGTTTACTCATAATGAAGAACATGATGTTTCGATGAGAACATCTTAAAAATATTTAATCAGTGGGAAAAAGATTTGGTTGCACTTTTTTAAAATTTCCCTGCCGACAAGCACCTGCTTAGCTGAGTCTATAAGATAAGGGTTAAGTTTAGATTCTAATCTGTGTAGCATCAGTACATTTCCTCTAAATTGTTAAATTAATATATTTCAATATTAGGATGTGTGAGTGCAATCATTCATTGTTAGTCTGTTTTGCTTAGACATTTTAGCACTGATTAAGTACAGGGGAAGGAGACAGGGTAAGGAGACAGGGTAAGGAGAGAGGTTAAGGAGAGAGGTTAAGGAGAGAGGGAAAGGAGACAGGGGAAGGAGAGAGGTTAAGGAGACAGGGGAAGGAGACAGGGGAAGGAGAGAGGGTAAGGAGAGAGGGGAAGGAGACAGGGGAAGGAGAGTGGTTAAGGAGAGAGGGTAAGGAGACAGGTGAAGGAGACAGGGGAAGGAGACAGGGGAAGGAGACGGGAAGGAGACGGGAAGGAGACAGGTTAAGGAGAGAGGTTAAGGAGAGAGGGAAAGGAGACAGGGGAAGGAGAGCGGTTAAGGAGACAGGGGAAGGAGACAGGGGAAGGAGAGAGGGTAAGGAGAGAGGGTAAGGAGACAGGGGAAGGAGAGAGGTTAAGGAGAGAGGTTAAGGAGACAGGTGAAGGAGACAGGGGAAGGAGAGAGGTTAAGGAGAGAGGGGAAGGAGACAGGGGAAGGAGAGGGGTTAAGGAGAAAAGGGAAGGAGACAGGGGAAGGAGAGAGGGGTAAGGAGAGAGGGTAAGGAGACAGGGGAAGGAGACAGGGTAAGGAGACAGGGGAAGGAGACAGGGTAAGGAGAGAGGGGAAGGAGACAGGGTAAGGAGACAGGGTAAGGAGAGAGGTTAAGGAGAGAGGGGAAGGAGACAGGGGAAGGAGAGAGGTTAAGGAGAGAGGGGAAGGAGACAGGTGAAGGAGACAGGGTAAGGAGAGAGGGTAAGGAGAGAGGGTAAGGAGAGAGGGGAAGGAGACAGGGGAAGGAGACAGGGTAAGGAGAGAGGGTAAGGAGAGAGAGTAAGGAGAGAGAGTAAGGAGAGAGGTTAAGGAAATAGGGGAAGGAGACAGGGTAAGGAGACAGGGTAAGGAGACAGGGTAAGGAGACAGGGGAAGGAGACAGGGTAAGGAGAGAGGGTAAGGAGACAGGGGAAGGAGACAGGGTAAGGAGAGAGGGTAAGGAGACAGGGGAAGGAGACAGGGTAAGGAGAGAGGGTAAGGAGAGAGGGCACGTGAGAATGCAACATGCTCCATGTGTCATCTCTTGTCTTGTTCCTCAAATGTCGTTGCTTTTGTGGTCTGCGCTTCGCATGCGAGGCCCCAGATAAAGTGAACCGCACAATGTTCGAGACAGGGCAGCCACTGGTAAACATAGAGAGTACAGACACCCCCCCCCCCCTCCCCCCCGAAACGGTTGTCACGCTACATTATGCAAAGCTAACTGTTGCCACGACAACATTGTCCGCTTTTGCAAATTCTTTGCACTGACTGAAATTAAGCAAGGTATTGTATGAATAACAAGTTACACAAGCACACTAATAAAGAGATACTACTTGTGCCGTCACTAATGTGTAATGCATTTTGTCAGTACTCTTATTAGCTGTAACACCATATGGCATGAGCCCAAACCACAAAATTATATGAATAAATACATGTGCTCATTTCTTTGAAGTTATGACTATCAACACAATTTGGTGCGCATTTCAAAACATGTTTTTTAAAAGTTCACAGAGAATTGGAAATAAAAGCTGCCATGTGTCTGCAAACAGTAGAATACCCAGCATGCTTCTCTGCGCTAACCACTTCTTATTTTAGCTTATATGCTTTGGCCACTGTTAACCCCCACGTTGTTGCTCACTTTCTCTGCCTGTGGGTTAGTGCGTGTGGAAACAGGTCACACGTTTGACGAAAACAAGAACATAAAAAAAAACTGTCTGAGACCTGTTTAAACCTAGTTCTAACATGCAGTCTCTGTTCTGATCTTGTCCACATTCAAATTGGGTTGACGATTTGAACTGGCATTTTGAGGTGATTGTGAGTAAATTGTACAAGCGAAAATGATTCGTTTAAGATTAGATTAAGATCAGATTAAGATCAGAATGAAGGGTGTCTGTCAACAGCAGGTGCTGAAGGACTTTTCTGACATTGTTTTCGTAATGCATTTGGATTGCAAGACATGGGTGTTTAGTCCAAAGTTAAATCTAAATTGTCAATATGAAAAAGGTGGAAAAATGTAGACACAAACTACTGAAAGGTAGTGGATAAATATGAAAATATAGATAAATAAACAACTTCTAGTGTTTTGGTTTTAACTGTGTATTAAATGAGGATGATTGGGTCTATGGATATCTTAGATGAACTGCTGTTGCCTGACGTCAACTACTTTGATCAAACCTGTTATTTAACATACATGGAAGCTTTGGACAAACAAGTTACCCCCTCATCTGAGTAGTATCATCAGGACTACAGCTCCGCTACTCCACAAATATTGTAAGGTGCAAGAAAAACATCACCCAGCGGAAGGGCTTTGTGACAACAACGGCTGATAGTAAAGCTTTGAGATTGGCACACACCCTATCGACGCAATCGCTAACCACATCAGACTTGCACGTGTGTCATGCCCTCTGCGAACATAAACAGAGAAGTAAGGCGTGTCAAATCTAGCCCACTTCCTCCTTGATGCGTGCCCATCCTCATCTGTCTGTAAACAGAAGCCGGGTCAGGTCGCAATGGCGGGCTTGTTTACGCAGTTCAAGGTTTTTTTGACACTGGAACGACTTACACTTTAGAACTTCCTCATTTCCAATTGCATTCTTATTGCCGTGATGGATGTACCGCGAGGGGTCCTTTGCAGCCATCACCCATCAGACCATGGGCTCTCAGAGCCATTTCAAATATTGCCTTCTGTTTTTGGGTCGAAAAACTGTGTAGAGAGACGATGTCAAACCGGTTCCACGGAGGGTCTGCAGGTTTTCAGTCTCTCCTTGAGCTTGATTGATTAATTAGGACACTAATTAGTTAGGATCTCACCTCACTTGGTTGTTTGTCTCAATTGTGCACCCAATGAGAGGAAAACACTAAAACCAGCAGGCACTAAGCTCTCTGTGAAATTGGTTTGACAACTGTGGTGTAGAGGAAAAGCCTGACCTTTTTTTTGGAGGCTGCAGTTGTTGTTCAAGTTGACCAGGGGGAGATGGAAAGTAACGCCTGTGCTGTACAAAGAATGCTTGTTTTGTTTGTAGTTACATCAACCACAATTAGATGTGAATAACTGGTTACAAGTCTCAGTTCTCATTTGTTGATGTTCTACAGATAGTAGGACCACCAGCAAACTTTCAACCAACTATCTTTTGATAAGAAACTGCTTGCTAGGGTTAGAAGACGTTTAGGTTAAGGCTAGGATAAAGGTTAAGGTCAGGGTAAAGGTAAGGGTTAGTGGATTATTAGTTAAAATGTTACTGATAATCTGTAAATAATCTGTCTAGCTACAGAAACACTTTTGTGACTCTCCCAATATAGTGTTACCAAATATTCTTCTAACACATTTCCAGGACTTCGATTTTGACAGGTGACAATTGTGTCTGGAGACAATATTAGTGTGGGTTTTTCAGGTAAACCATATTTCCATGCCAATGCCAGCTTCCCATACCAGCTTGTGTCTGTGAGTCTACATGTTTAAGGTAGTTGTGGTGACAGAAATCCCCACACTGAATGGAAGACTTTTGGCCGGCCACCATGACAAAAACGGCTACTTTTGGCTAAGGGGTTAGGTTTACGGTTACATTTTAAGGTCAACATAAGATGTGTTAGGGATCAGAGATTTAGGGTTAAAGAGTTGGGGCTAGAATTGGCAGTAAGGTTACATTTTGGGGGTTACAGTTAAGGTTTAGGGTTTCATGGCTTTGCGGCATTACATTGTATTGATTGCAGAACATTTCTTATCGCATCTTGGCTTACGTTTCCGTCTCAATATTGCCAAATCAACTGTTCCAAACATAGTGACGTAATACTAGCGCAGAAATCAACAAACAAGTGGCCTTAACAAACATGTTTTGAATTAATAGCTTCCCCTTTTTGATCTATTGAATGTAGCTTTATTTTATAAATTTCACCATGATGTGTAATAACAGCATAACAGATGTGGCACGCACTGACTCACATACACATAAACATACATATTTTCATGACTTATCAGGGCTAAAAATGATTATACAAAAATGTAATTTCCCAAACCTCTAACCCTAATCTTAACCCTTATCCTAACCTCGACCTTTCCCTTTAACCTAACCCAAACTTTAATATCCTAACTTTTATGAACAAACATAACCCAAACCTGAACTTCTTACAATAAACCCTACTTTAACCTTAACCACAAAATCTAAACCTAACATTAACTCTAACCAAAAACTCTAAACCTAACATTAACCCTAACCACAAAATTTAAACCTAACATTAACTCTAACCAAAAACTCTAAACCTAACATTAACCCTAACCAAAAAAATCTAAACCTTACATTAATCCTAACCACAAACTGTAAACCTAATGCAGGTTTTCAAGAATGTCAGGGCAAATCTTCAGTATTTTTTTGCCCTGAAAAGGGCAGGGAACACAAATCCACACGCGGGCCCATACACGCTTACTTCAAATTTTCTGTTCAGTTATGTATTTTTTGTGCCCATGTCTGCGTTTTTCAATATGTCTTGGCTCAAATTATGTAATTTTCTTGATATGAGAGACGGGTAAAATATATCGCCGGTTGTTAACACACCGCAAAGCCTGTAAGGCGAGTCAGGGCAAGCAGTTCAGCGTCAACATCTCCTCAAACATCTGGGAGCATCCGGGGTGATCCAGTCAGACCCGACGGGAGATCTGACCCGAGACCAGATACCACCACGAGACACCTGGGAACGACTGTTCATAGTCTGCTATTTAGATTAGAAAACTGCATAAGGCAAATATTTTTTTCACACTGTAACAAGTGTCTTGCCCACGTCGTGACGTCTTCAGTATAGCTGGTTGTTAATGACTTGATTGCTACCCGATGTCAGGCCTGACTCCATGTCATGTTGAGAGCGAATGTATGGAAACGCCTCAAGCGATTCCCAACTTGACGGCAATCTGCTCGAGTGTATCGCTTTACTGACTCGCTCCGGTGTCTACCTGGCGCCTCAGCTCGTACCAAGACAGAGACAAGTAGAAACCTACATTCATTACCGGGGCCTGCATATCAGATATGGTACCAAACACGCAACGGAATTCCACCTCCGCCCCTGTTGAAGTTTTACGTTACCACTGTCTTTTCAGTCTCCGACTGGACAGCTCATTTCAAGCCGTGCAGTCTAAACCGGGACTGATTCAGACAAGGGAGGATTCTCTACTTAAATATGCTAATAAAAAGAAATGCTAACCGCAAGACCCCGTTGCTTGTTTGTTTGTTTGTTTGTTTGTGTGTGTGTGTGTGTGTGTGTGTGCACTGGTGTAGCATGGTGACGCCGGGCCCAGGTGTAAGATGTCCCCGAACCCTGAGGACAAAAGTTATGGAGCGACATGTGCTCACGTCAAGCCAGTCCTGACGTGGATCACGCTACCATCTGCCATCTGACTGTGATAACGGGATGGAAATACTAAATCATTTTATGAGCCAGGCCACACACGGACCCTCCACACATCGCCGGCCTGGGTGCTGCCAGAAGTCATCAGAGTCAAAGGTTTTCATTTACCAAATGCACCGAACAACACCGCGCCATTCTTCTGGGCGATGAAACTCTTGTGACATGACACCCAACATCTAAGCAGTAAGAATGTGGAGATATATAAAGCACAAATACAGCACGAATAAACATAACAATGTAAAATAAAAGTCTAAAACCCAACCATTTCCTTAACTGGCCCCTTAACAGGGGACAAAATTGTGTTCCTCATTAACACACACGGTAAAGCCACACTGGCCAGCCAAGGCTACAGAGTTTCACACATCTGCCGACACAGCTGCAGATATGTAAACGGTTGAGGTGTGACAGCAGAATACTGGTGATTACAGAAAAAACAAATGTATAATTTCCTGTGACTCATCAAGGTATGTGACTGATATCTGGAAGATGCTTAATCCGTTTTCATATATGCTGCGCTTTGGTGTTAGTAACTGGGCTGGAGTGAGTGGGGAGGGGCACATGTCACCTCATTACTGAATGATATCTCCCTACTGTTGCCTGATTGTGCGCACGTCATTAGTGGTTTAACTGAAACCTACAAAAGCGTTTACTGAGCAGGCAGTTGCCAGACAGTTCCTCAGAGTGTCTGGTGACAAGGAGGCAAACAACAAACATTTCAAATTTTGCCGCCTGATAGAAATCTTCACAATAGCAAAAAACAACAGTAAGTAAAACTTGCTAAATTCCATTTAAGTTGCAGTGTTCTCAGGTGAATCAATACTATTTAAGATTGTAGACTTGGAATTATCATGAGGTATGCATTTTATGCTGTTTAGTCTAATTTCTTATCTTTAAATATGATTAAGAAACAGATTTGCAACGAATAGCAGTTTGTTTTAATAACATTGAAACACTTATTAATCAATGTTTAGGAACCATTTTTCTGAAGGATGTGCAATTAAATTAGGGGAAAAGTGAGCACAGTTTTGGAATGTCTTGACCTAGAAGCATGTGGAAATTCATGTGAAAGGAGTAGGTGAAATATTTGCTAACAAATCTGTGAGAGGCATGAAAAGACGCTTCATATTACAGCAAGGTCTGTAAACAACCTTGACACACTACAAAATGTGATGATCTATTATTCTATACATTTTCTTCTCTTTTAGATGACATTTACAGATACTGCAGTGACTCAAATCTATGAGGTGAACATCTTTTTGTTACATAGATAAAGGACATCTGTTTTATAATTTTTGTAAATTGCCCATTACCGTGCATGTTTATTGATGTAAAATGATGTTTAGATATTATTACTCGTAAAAAATATTGAAATACACACGAAATACAATGTCGATGACCCTTTGTCTGGAGGTTCTGCATGTCTAAGAAACTGTGTTGTCCGGTTTTGCATACAGATGGACTATGACACCAACCTGACCCCTACGGCTAGCGAGGATTACCTGGACGATTACATGTGCGACAAATCAGTCGTCAGGGATTTCCGAAGCAACTATGAGCCGCCTTTCTATTGGACAATCGTGGTTCTGGGTGGCCTGGGCAACCTGACCGTGGTGTGGATTTACCTTCACTTCCGCCAGCGCCTCAAGACCATGACCGACATCTACCTGCTAAACCTGGCCATGGCCGACCTTTTCTTCCTGGGCACCCTGCCCTTCTGGGCTGTGGAGGCCAACCACGGCTGGAAGTTCGGCGTGGAGGTGTGCAAGGTCACCTCGGCCCTCTACAAAATCAACTTCTTCAGCAGTATGCTGCTGCTCACCTGCATCAGTGTCGACCGCTACGTGGCCATCGTCCAGACCACCGTGGCCCAGAACTTCAAGACGCAGCGGCTGAGCTGCAGCAAGGTGGTGTGTGCGTGCGTCTGGGCCCTGTCCGTGGCCCTGGCCGTGCCTGAGTTCATGTTTGCTAACGTGAAGAACCTGGAAGGCCAGAGCATCTGCACGAAGGTCTACTGGATGAACGAGGACAACAGCACCAAGATCTTGGTCATCGTGCTTCAGATCTGCGTGGGCTTCTGCCTGCCCATGCTGGTCATGGTGTTCTGCTACACCTGCATCATCCGCACCCTGCTCAAGACCCGCAGCTTCCAGAAGCACAAGGCGCTTCGTGTCATCCTCGTGGTGGTGGCTGTGTTTGTCCTCTCCCAGCTACCGCACAACAGCGTGCTGGTGATGGAGGCCACCCTGGCGGCCAACAGCAAAGGGGTGGACTGCAACGCGGAGAAGCGCTTCAACATGGTCGGCCAGTTGCTGAAGGGCCTGGCTTACATGCACGCCTGCCTGAACCCCTTCCTCTACGTGTTTGTGGGCGTGCGCTTCCGCAGGGACGTCATCAAGCTCCTCCACCTCTACTGCTGCTGGCCCGGCCAGGGGAAACTCGGCAAGTTGCCTGGAGGCCCTGGGCGCTCCTCGGTCATGTCCGACACAGACACCACGCAGGCGCTCTCGCTTTGAATGCGCGGTCACAGGAACACCTTTGCACCCTCTCCGCCAGTGCCTCAGAATGAAAGGCGTGCAGCACTAACCTTTTTTGCGAACAACACTCACATTGTATTCCATGAAGAAATGTCTTGCGACAAAAGAACAAAGCAAGCCAGTGTGGCGAACAGCTCTGCTGATAGAGGTGGTGCGTCGTGCAACAAAACGGCCACTCTTGCATTACCAAGACCGAAACAGGATGGAAGAAGTTCCTTCCTGAGAGACGTTGACAAAGTCGTCTTTGTTCATGGGTGCATTGCTAGGGATTTGTTGGTCGTGATGGGACTCTTGTTTGGCTAGTCCAAATACTTTCAGCTGGTGACCGACCATAAGGGATGGGTGTGTTTGACGATTACAACCGTCAGAAATATGGTAACTATTACAAACCTGATACTTGTCTGCCAATTGAGCCATGTCATTTTGTGCCTTTGTTGCTTTGTTCAGCAAAGCACTGAGATGGGACAAAACCCTTTTATATGCAAATATATACTGTGACAGCAATGCCGTTATTAAAATATTTGAATTCATTTTATACTTCTCCAAGTTTGTTATCAGTTTGTAAACCACATTAAAGTGTGTATCTACTGTGTTTATGCCGGAAAAGGTGTATAGTGCTGCATAGCCTTTGAATGAACCATCTCCTATGCTCTAAAGTGAATTGTCAGTGGTGACAATCTTTGCTGCTAATCTCCTCATTGCCGCAAGCAGAGTAAGCCTACATTATTTCTATGTTTATTTCATGTTATGTAGGGGATGACATCCATAGATGTCATCCCCAATTCATGTTCATGTCATCATCACCGATCAACTGCATTAAAGCTTTTTGACTGTGGCAGTGACAGGAGACATATTTCTGTCCCCAAGACTGAAGTTCCACTGACCCCTTGCCTTTATCTTGTTCGTTATTGCCATTTTTAGGTATCACCGTGAGTTTGAAAAGGTGTCGTGAATAAAAAGTTGTATTCTATAAGACAGAGATTTCCTTGTTCAGAATTATGAAAATGACATCATAACGATTGTAAATAAACCTGAGTCTCTTCAATTTGTTGGTGTCTTTTATTTAATGAAGTTTTTGTGAATTTACAAATATCTTATTAATGTTCACTAAGAAAGAAAATCCCTCACAAATATAATGGAAAATGTTACAACACGGAGATTCAAACTCGGAAGTCCCAGTGACACCCACTGTATCTATGTCAGGTATTTGTTCGGCTGAATTATGGAACGTACTGCTCAGGGCTTTATGTCAGGATGGCGCTTGAGACTTCATTACGTGGCTGCTCACTGACTCCATCTAGTGATCCAACCGGAAAACAGCAGCCGGGTATCCCAACATGATTCCATGTGCGTTTAACATTTACGTAGTTCAGCAGACACAATGAAACCAGAATGACTGTGGGATTTGAACACACAACACTGGCGCCCTGTTCTTCACAAGGGACCACCAAGCCATCCAGGGACCCCCAGCAATTCCAAGTACTTGATGTATTCCAGAGAAAGCAAACCTGATTGGGTTTGTCAGCTAATCATCAATCCGGGGGGTCCCTGAGGATGATCAAAGACCTAAGAGGTAGAGGTGATCATTTTTCATGTTTTCACCCCCTGTTTTATGCACCTGGATGTTGTGGGGTTATACAACCCAGTTTCCAAAAAAGTTGCAATGATGTCCAAATCATTTATTCCTATATTTAATTGAAAATAGTACAAAGATATATAAAATATTGAAACTGAAAAATGTTATTGTTTTTTGGCAAAATCACTTTTCAAAGAAATTGGGACAGGGGCATGTCCACATTTTCCACTGGGTTGCATCACCTCTTTTTTTAAGAACACTCTGTAAGCTTTTGGGAACTGAGGAGACCAATTGCTGTAGTTTTTAAAGTGAAAGGTATTCCCATTCTTGCTTGACATAGGATTTCAATGGATGACAGGTCTGGACTGCAGGCAGTCCAGTTTAGCACACTGATTATTTTACTACAGAGCCATGCTCTTGTAAAACATACAGAATATGGTTTGGCATTATCTTGCTGAAATAAGCAAGGCCTTCCCTGAAAAATATGTCACCTGGATGGCAGCATATGTTCCTCGAAAACCTAAATATATTTTTCAGTATTAATGGTGCCTTCACAGATGTCCATAACATTACAGATGCTGGCTTCTGAACTGTGCTCTGATAACAAGCCGGATGGTCCCTCTCCACTTTAGTCTGGAGGACGCAGCGTCCATGATTCCCAAAACAAATTTCTTGAATTAGCACGGGCCCAGAGAAGGCGGCTACATTTCTGGATCTTGTTATATATGGTTTCTTCTATGCATGGTAGAGTTTTAACTTGCATTTCTGGATGCAGCAACGTCCTGTGTTCACAGACAATGGATTTCGGAAGTGTTCCTGAGCCCAAGCAGTGATGTCAATTACAGAATTGTGTCTGGTTTTAATGCAGTGCCGCCTGAGGCCTGAAGATCACGACCATCCAAGATTGTTTTTCGGCCTCGTCCCTTACAGAAAAGGCCGAAAACCAATACAGAGATACACATACTGAGATTCCTCTGGATTTTTGATGATATTATGTCCTGTAGATGATGAGATCCCCAAACTCTTTGCAATTTTACCTCGAGAAACGTTATTCTTGAATTGTTGCACTATTTGCCTGCGCAGTCTTTCACAGAGTGGTGAACCTCTCCTCATCTTTACTTCTGAAGGACTCATCTTCTGGGGGATTGCACTTTTTATACCCATCATGTTCCTGACCAGCTTCCAATTAACCTAATTGAACCTAATTAACCTAAAAGTTCAACCAGGTCCTTTTTTAACATGACGCAACTTTTCCAGTGTTTATTTTGTCCCTGTCTTAGTCTTTTTGAAATGTGTTGCTGGCATCAAATTCTAAGTGGGCATAGAGTGTTTAAGAAACAATAACATTTCTCTGTTTCAACATTTGATATGTTGTTTTTGTAGTATTTTCGATTGAATACAGGGTTTAAATGGTTTGCACATCATTGCATTCTGTTTTTCTTTACATTTTACACAATGTCACACCTTTTTAGAGACAGGGTTGTAAAATGGGATTCATTATTAAATATCACATGAAATAATATTATGTGTTATTTATTTCTGATTCATTTTTCTGATGCACACATTATACTCCAATGATAGGATGAAAAGTAGGGATAACATAACTATCTCTAAATGAATAATACATAACTGACATGTCTTTAGGTTTATTTAGGTTTACATACCTAAATATGTTCAGGTGCATAATGTGGTTATAAAATCAGAATTAGTAATTATCTTTTGAAGATTTCCCAATTTTTAGATTGTTAGGCAAACCAACAGTTAGAAAATGAAACCTGCAATGTGGTATCTGAAATGTTGCTAGTGATAGAATATGGGCATGAAAAACTTAACACAGTGCATATGTGCTGACTTACTCAAAACAAAGTACAATAGATAGGATGTGGGGCTGGGCCCATTATTGATGAGTCCCACACACCCTACCCACACACTCTGTCCATACCTACTGAAAGGAGTTTTCCATGTGACTATGAATAGACTCATGGGTCGTAGGTTGGAACATGCCATGTGAGGTTAGGATATAGAATACATGTGTGTGATTGAAAGACAGCCAGATACTACAGTCAATCAATCAAATGTATTTATAAAGCCCTTTTTACATCA
Source organism: Esox lucius (assembly GCF_011004845.1). Classification (NCBI taxonomy): domain Eukaryota; kingdom Metazoa; phylum Chordata; class Actinopteri; order Esociformes; family Esocidae; genus Esox; species Esox lucius. The sequence continues at coordinate 31,516,931 of NC_047571.1, forward strand.
GCAGTTGTCACAAAGTGCTTTTACAGAAACACCCAACCTTAAACCCCAAGGAGCAAACAACAGTAGTGTTGAATTTCAGTGGCTAGGAAAAAGTTCCTAAGAAGGCCGAAATTTAGGAAGAAACCTAGAGAGGACCCAGGCTCAGAGGGGTGACCAGACCTCTTCTGGCTGTGCCGGGTGAGATATTAAGAGTCCAATTGGAATAATAAATAAATGCATGTGGGCTAAATCCAGAGTCTATTTAAATTTAGACTAGGTCAGAATCATGACCAGATGGACAAGGACTGGGACAGCAACGGGCCCCCCAAACCAGGTACTCAGCAGGTGTGGACCAGGACCTCATGTCCTCCTAAAGTTTAAAACGGGAGGAGACTGGGAAAATTCAGAAAATGCATTCCTCATATCAACAATGATTTTTAGTGGAGAAGGAGAACATAGTGGGGAAGGAGAACTGACCCAATCCCCCAGCACAATAATATAGCAGCGTAAGACCTTGGGACTGAGACACCCACCAACTGCAACTACAGGGGATGTGCTGGAGCATAAAAGACTGTGTTTAACTTTGTAATTATTGGAGAACTATGGAAGATCAACATCTTGGACTCAGACTGAATAAAGATTCTTCCCTGACTACCAGTTGCATTAACTTTGTTCATGGATAAAAAATTTACAAAATCTGACACTAGGTCAATCTGCCATTCTTTCCCTGTGCAAGGCAGTAAATGCTTTTTGTTCCCAGATTGATACTTTAAATGAGAATGTGTTTTCAAAATAAAAGTCATGATGCCCAACACCGACAATTCTCGCTATGTTCCCCAGCAGCCGGATCATATCAGCCTGGTTTTCTGACATGGACGGAGGATTAAGGCCGTTCTGGATTCAAAGTGGTCAGATGTTTCACTTGATGGGTGAACTGAAATAAAATTGAAAAGTGTAGGTTGCAAACCTGCTCAGGATAATACTGACCCTTCATGGTGAACGCACAATACACTGTATACTAGACATGAATCAAGAATAAATACACAGGAAACTAGACATGAATCAAGAATCCATACACAGGAAACTAGACATGAATCAAGAATCAATACACAGGAAAATAGACATGAATCAAGAATCCATACACAGGAAACTAGACATGAATCAAGAATCAATACACAGGAAAATAGACATGAATCAAGAATCCATACACAGGAAACTAGACATGAATCAAGAATCAATACACAGGAAACTAGACATGAATCAAGAATCCATACACAGGAAACTAGACATGAATCAAGAATCAATACACAGGAAACTAGACATGAATCAAGAATCTATACGTTCTCTTCTTTCTCTGAATTTTATATAGCCATGTCTGAAAACTCAACCATTTTGATCAAACCAACAGCCACGGCCCGCTTCATGTCTCGCACAGCAAAGCGGCTTGAGATGGACATGCAAAAAAACATTTAAAAAAACATCACGTTCTTCAAAATGACCAATTCATGGAGCAACATCCTCAAAACATTAAATATTAAAGAACATATCACTAAATCATGTTTCAGTAATACTTTTGGGATTTTAACATCTTTCTATCCTTTTAACTTTTCCTTTAACACACAAAAACATGACATTGCCACCATTGTCCATCCAGGACAGGTCAAATAAACCCTTTACTGAGCAGCTTTCCAGTGTCCCAAAACATAAGAACTGTGACATTTGTAATGGAAACAGCAGATTTCAGAAGAAATGTTCTGAAGGTATTGTTTAACCACTTGATGGGGCTAATTTTGTCTCTTAAATATTACTGCGAGAGGTTGTGTGGGGGGCATGACAATATTTGTTTTTAAATACATATTTTTGCTAATCCAGACACCTGTTCCCAGACACCTCTGACCATATTCGTAGAAGGCCTGGTGACATTGCCTTCGTTGCCAATTAAAAGATGCCAAGAACCTGGCAGCTCAAAAGCCATTGGCTCAATTGTCTGTATTTAGTTCAATAGCTTTTTGGTTATTTTTCCATTCCTTGAATATTGTATTTATCCATCCATCCATCTTCTTCTGCTTATCCGGGGCCGGGTCGCGGGGGCAGCAGTCTAAGCAGAGATGCCCAGACTTCCCTCTCCCCAGACACTTCCTCTAGCTCTTCCGGGGGGACACCGAGGCGTTCCCAGGCCAGCCAGGAGACATAGTCCCCCCAGCATGTCCTAGGTCTTCCCCGGGGTCTCCTCCCAGTGGGACGGGACCGGAACACCTTCCCAGGAAGGCGTTCCGGAGGCATCCGAAACAGATGCCCAAGCCACCTCAGTTGAACCCTCTCGATGTGGAGGAGCAGCGGCTCTACTCTGAGCTCCTCCTGGGTGACCGAGCTTCTCACCCTCTCTCTAAGGGATCGCCCAGCCACCCTGCGGAGAAAGCTCATTTCGGCCGCCTGTATCCGGGATCTTATCCTTTCGGTCATGACCCAAAGCTCATGACCATGGGTGAGAGTAGGAACGTAGATTGACCAGTAAATCGAGAGCTTCGCCTTGCGGCTCAGCTCTTTCTTCACCACGACAGACAGATACGATCAGCACTGCGCAGTCGGCCTGGAAAACATGAACATAACCACACTTTACGTGGTCCGCAATAGATGCGTGGTAGTGCCATTGGAAGGACAGTAGGGGGAGCTCTTTCCACTGGTCTCAACATGAAATCCCAGGACCCCCTCAGGCAGAGATTCAACCTGGGAACGGTCATTTCAACGGGACTGTGTGGCCACACAGAAAACAAATCATCAATACTAATGTCAGTACACGATCAGGAAACCTCTGACCACGGCTACAGTATGTGAATATGCCACAGCTTACCATGGCTAGGACTCTAATGCAGTGTGTCAGAGTTCTGGGCCTCTCACTGAAACCCTAAATCGACCCATGATCCTCCTGATGGGACATTTTGTTTTGTGGCTGGAATGTTCCGTAACACATCAAAGTAAAGATGCAACACGACTAAGATCTAAATGACACCCTAAAATACAGTGAATAATGGTCTAAATTGTCAGAAATAACACCTTATGGGGGTTCCTCACCTGAGAGGTACCAGTTATCGTGTTTTTGATGAAGTCCCTGTGACCGGGGGCATCAATGACAGTAATGTCTCAAACTTCCAGAGAGTGATGTCAATAGTGATGCCCCTTTCCCACTCTGCTTTCAGTTTGTCCATCACCCAGGCGTACTTGAAGGAACCTCTCCCAGACTGCAAAACCATGTGTGAAGGATTTATTGTCAAGATCCTATCTTGCAATTCTATTAATTTTGGAGAAGATGCTGGGTCAGGAGGGAGGAGAGGCTGGGTCAGGAGGGAGGAGAAGCTGGGTAAAGTGGGAGGAGAGGCTGGCTCAGGAGGGAGGAGAAGCTGGGTCAGGAGGGAGGAGAAGCTGGATCAGGAGGGAGGAGAAGCTGGGTTGCTGGGAGGAGAAGCTGGGTCAGGAGAGAGGAGAAGCTGGGTCAGTGCAAGGAGAAGCTGGGTCAGGAGGGAGGAGAAGCTGGGTTGCAGGGAGGAGAAGCTGGGTCAGGAGAGAGGAGAAGCTGGGTCAGGAGAGAGGAGAAATTGGGTCTGGAAATGGACAGTGTTTTCCCATGTAGTCAAAAAATGTGTTTGGTTGTGTGTCATATTAGATGTTCAGCTCTTGTGAAAAAGTCTCAAGTAGAGCCACACTGCTTTATAAAAAAAAACTGCGTGGCTCTCATGTCTTATTGAAATGAATAGTTACTTGTCTATTGTTTTGTGGCTGTCCCTGAAAAATATATGAAAGATGTCTGGGAGGGGCTGGGTACAATGGACATATTTACACATCATGTGGATTACTCCACACAGGGGGGGCGAAGGAACCCAAAGCAGATTTCCCAAGTTCTATCAAGACTGAAGAGATCTCCATTATAATCCATCCCTGAGGATGGTTTTGGTGATTCCTGTGTCTAAATTGAATCAGAGAGGTTATAAACAGAGGAGGGTCCTGCTAGATTGCTTTGTATATGAATAAAAATAGATGCAGCTGTCTTACAGGCAGAGAGGTCCATACCACATGTTCATACAAAGCACAGTGATGAGTCCTTTAACTGCCGAATTGGCAAAATATATATTTGTATATGTTACAGTGCTATCTTTTGCTCTGTGTCTGTATGTGGTGGTTGCAGGCCGATTGGCTTCCTGATCGCCGGTTGCAGCTGATTGGTTGGATTTCGGACTGATTGGAGAGCTGACATACGCCCGCTCGTCAGTGGTTGCAACTGGTTTAGCCTGCATATAAGCTCTGGAACCTCAGGAGGAAAGCCTGCTGCTGCTTTAGCTGATTGGTCTGTGGTGCTGTCTGTGAGGTAGTAGTACATTGGTGATTTAGTGCTTTGGTTGTGTGTTGTGGCAATTGTTTATGTTAAAACCTTTTTCATTTGTTTCCAGGGGGGAAGGGGAAAGCCATTGTGCTTTAGGCAAGAGGCCCTGGGGCATACACCTCCCGTAGCTTTACTCTGTCTAAAACCACTAGGTCAGACCTGGGGCATACACCCCCCGTAACTTTACTCTGTCTAAAACCACTAGGTCAGACCTGGGCAGACCACCCCCCTGTAGCTTTACTCTGTCTAAAACCACTAGGTCAGACCTGGGGCATACACCTCCCATAGCTTTACTCTGTCTAAAACCACTAGGTCAGACCTGGGCGGACCACCCCCTGTATTTTGGTTAGAGCACCGGCGCAAGAGGTGCTAGTCAGGTAAGTTCTCTGTTTGACAGGTAAGGTAGGATTAGAGGGTTTGGGTTTACTTTTATGTTCTTTGCTTTGGTTCCATCCAGCCCCTTTTCCCTAATTTACCGTTACATTAATTAAATAGTCCTGTGAACGGTAGTCCTGCCTCTGTCGTCCATACTCACACCCACGACCCCCTACCCATTCTGACAATTCCTAGGGTGCCTCACGTGTAGCGGGGTGTTGCGCTCTCTCCTCCGGGAGGCGTGCGTAACAGTATATAAAGAAACAATCATTACGACTGTCATGTTAGATGTTTTTTTGCTCTGGATAAGTGCATCTGCTCAGTCACTTAAAATGGCCAGATGTCACCCCAGTGGGCACATTCACTGGAGAGGCCATATTCACTCACATTGCTGCTAAGCCTGAGGGGCTGAAGCAACCTGCCCAAAAAAGAGGGGCCAGAGATAAAACAGGCTCTTATGGACAAGGCTGCCACGCCATCCGTCCCCCAAAACCGAAAACACCAGGGGCAGGGGCAGTGAGACGAAGGTGGCAGGCAAAGGGAAGAGAAACACTTTCTATTTTTTACTAGAAAAACTCTAGCAAAAGCAGATGTGAGAATTGCCTAACACGGATGTACATGTGAGGAGCGGTAAATCACGGAATACAAATGTATGCTGTGTATTTACAGGAAGGCAGGTGGGCTCGCTGCTGCTACACCTGTGTGGGGCCATATCAGGCGTGATTGTATGTTTCCACGGATATGCTTGACCCACATGATGTTCCCCATAGCGGCACCGAAGTGACATACTGACAGGGAACCTATTCAACCCGGCTTACAAGGTTTATTCATACTTTTTACAATATTTCAAGTGGAATTTTTCTGTACCATGTCACATAAAAAAAAAAAACAGGAAGGTAAAGATATCGTTCCCCGCGCAAGGTGCACTGCGTCCCTGGTAATTTAGCGTATTAGCAAAGGTAACCAGTAGGAAGTCCTCTTTAGGAAAGTTTCTACTCAAACTTTAACAAACAAAACGGAAGTGCTTTAGGTTATTTCAGGCGTTACCATGGTTTTAGTCACTGTTTCGGTTTCAAGGCATTTATGTGCTGGCCATTGCGCTGCCCGTCGACGAGTTTTAATTAACATATTAGAAAAGCTTGTAGCGTACGACGTTTTGGCACTACTGTTGCTCACTCTTGATGTAACGGTGTAAAAAATGATAGCTACCTGTTTGAGAAAAAGGTTTAAAGGCAAGATTGCAGAAGAGAGAAGTTTAGCCACGGGTGCGTGAATATGACTAGACAGTAGCTCTTGAAATGACAACATGCCAAATATTACTGACGTCTGGAATCCAGTTGACTTTCTATGGAATTTTCGAACGGAAAGAGGAGAAGCGTGAACATGTCATCTCCTGTCCGACATAATGTAGCGAAGACGCATCTTTCGACAGGTAGCCCCCTTGGTCCTTTTCCGAAATACTTATTTCCACACGAACTTTGCACCTGTCGTTGCCTGTCTTGGACAGACATGTTAATCAAATAACTCCTTTTTGTAGGATCCGGTCTATCTGGCCGAGTATACCAGGTGAGTAAACAGCCTGCCACTCACCAAATCATTTGTAATGTGATCTTGAACAGTTACATCTTTATTATGTTTATATCTTAAGCAAACTGCTAGCTAACAAATCTCGTCTAGTAGCCCAATACTCAATTTCATTTTAATAAATCTCACAAATGTTTGGATCAATCAAATGTGTAGGCATTGATCGAAACGTTGTGTGTGCTTATAATTGAACATGTGGGCAGTTATTTCCATTTTCTGTAAACTGATATGGAGAAAGAGAGACACTGTTATCCATAACATAAAATATTACTTTAGAAAGTTCACCCACCAGTGAGCTAATCGGGTAAAATGATCACGTGATTTAACTGGCAAACTCAATTATAACTCATTGGTGACCTTAAAACGTGTATCACATTTCAGACTGTTTTAAAGTGATTCTTTGTTGGACTATGCGCAGCAGTCTGATCACATCTAAATGCTGGTGTATCGTTGGTAAGGTAGGCGTAATGGAAAAGTAAGAACCAGAAGGGACTAAATCGACCAACTGTTAAGCTGTAAGAAAATAATGTATTAACTGTCTGCTCTCCACAGGATCTCTATATCTCGCAATTGATTCGTCATCTCGAGGACTTGGACTTATCAAGTAGCGTCAGAGCACAGAAGGTAATAACCGCCCCATTCCTTGATTACTGTAGCGCGTTCAGAAATATGTACGGTACATTTAATCTGTAAAAGCATTTTTTATTCATTCTACACAAACTCTTAAACTGGCTCTCTGTGACTGCTTAGAAAACGCGTTGTTTTCTTGTCTTTGTTGTCAAACTCTTCATAATGCCCGTGACTTTATATATGGATTTGGTAGTCATCCATTCATTTCTTCCCCTAGGCATTTCCATCAATTTCAAGAGTCCACCTCTCCTGCTGTAGCCCATCAGAGTCTACATCAGTGTAAGTAGATCAATTATTTTAAAGGCTGCGGCCTACTATACTTGGTGACAGCTGGTCTATTCACCGGCAGAATTAGATCTTCAGTGTGTTGGAATATTACCTTCCACACTTCTGGACCATGACAGATGGTTCATTACCAGTCACCCGTGTCGATGACAAAGGGATATTAAATAATGGGTCAGCCATTACTCGGATGAAGAAAAAATCTGTCAGAAACCTATGCCAGACAGTCTGACAGCGGTTGGCGTAATGTTTGTTCTGCAATCTGCAAACCCCCTTTTTTTTTTTATCGTTATCGTAATACATGGTCATTTTATTTTTTCTGTTTTTATTCCATAGATATAACAACATATTTTAATGAGGGTTTCCCATGAGCCGACCCTCGACTCTTGAATGGTTCAATCTGATGATGTAGATGTAAGTTTGAACGTATTCACAATGTTAGTGTTATTTCCAACCCCCCCACCCCCCAAAAAAAACCAACAGATCCAAATTCCAATACGAGGACAATAAATATTTAAGGCAGTTTCATGCTTTGTTAGACAGGAAAATGGGGGACCCCCACACTGCAGGAGTATGTATGCATTGGAGGCACCAGCCCTGCTACTGGACCACCCCAGGACACCCCAAATATCAGGCTACCTCACTCTAAAAGACATGTAAAAACCCTGATGCAATGGCTGTATGCCGACTCCTAAGAGTCCACGAAGATTGTATCTTGTAAAGGAATTTCACTTACAGGGCCAGATTAACTAAAGGAGACCATGTTTATGTCGATATATGGCGTTTAGATCTGATGTAAACACATCGCTAGCTTAGCATAATTGCCTGAGGTCCAAAGCTGTTGGAAAGCGGAAAGGATCCAAGTGACTTTGAAAGGGATTTCTTTTTTGGGTCTCCTTGGGGATGACAACGCCCTCATCCATGGGGCACGAGGGGTCACTGGATGGTTTGATGATTATGGAAATGTGAATCGTATGCTATGGCAGGGGTTCCAAAACCTTTTTGAGCCGGCGACCCCATTTCGATATCTAAAAATTATTGCGACCCCAACCATGTGAAGAAAAAATATGTAATCCGTCTATGGGAGTCATTTGTAAAACATTCTCCTAATTTTCAAATCAGATGACCCCACATGGGGTCGCGGACACTAGTTTGGGAACCTCCGTGCTATGGTCTTCACAGTCACCAGGTCTCAACCCAATTGAACACCTATGGTGCATTTTGGACCCATGTGTTAGACAGGGCTGTCCACCACCATAAAAACACAGAAAGTAGGAATATCTTTTGGAAGAACAGTGTTCCAGAGACTCATAGGATCTATCACCCCTCTGAGCCTGGGTCCTCTCTAGGTTTCTTCCCAAATTTCATCCTTCTTAGGGAGTTTTTCCTAGCCACTGAAATTCAACACTACTGTTGTTTGCTCCTTGGGGTTTAAGGTTGGGTGTTTTTGTAAAAGCACTTTGTGACAACTGCTGTTGTAAAAAGGGCTTTATAAATAAATGTGATTGATTGATATGCCAAGACCCTTTGAAGCTGTTCTGTCGAGACACCACGTTGGTTTTTCCTTTAAATTTGTCGCCACCATCCGTACATCTCACCGTGCCCCATTACAATATTAAAATGATCTGTCACTGCAATAATTGGCTGCTTACCACATTTCTACGCCCCCTGTTTCCATCAGCCAGTGTCAGCAACAGAGAGCCACGTTCAGGATGATCCACCGCCATCCAACAGTCAGCGTCCATCATGTCAACAACACGCTACGGAGCTCCACCGAACCCCCCCGCGGCAGGGCCCTGGACGGTAGCTCCAGGGAGCCTCAGCTGAGGGTCACTCCCGTCCAGGTGGCGCGCGTCAGCCCCGGGGACACGAGACGGGGTGGCAAAAAAAGAATGGCGAAGACATTGTGCCGCGGGGGCTCGGTCGGCGACGGGGTGCGGCGGTCCGCCGGGCTCAAGCCAAATGATCGAGGCACGCGGGCCGATTTCAACACCGACGACAGCGATCTGTCCGATCAAGAGAAAGGGGGCGCCGAGGTCCACGGTTGGGCCACGCCTGCAGCCGAGCTCCGGTTGAGGCCCGACCCTTTCGGGTCAGACTCGGACGTCAGTGTACCCGTGTTGCCGGACGCTGAATTTCAGTACGAAGAGGTGCTCCCCGCACCTCTGAATGGGCTGGATCTGACCCGAGGTCTGCCCAGCGCGGCCGAATGGGAGGGCGAGCCTTCGCTGGCTGCCATCGTAAACCGACTGTCTGAGATGGCGGCGCTCCAAGCGGCCACGGTGCAGCAAGAGCTGACCAGAACGGCCCGGTGTCGGCTGGTCACGAATGCCAGCTTTACCAGGAGCAGTCCTCGCTTGAGGAAAGCTGATTTCCCAGAATTCAAATCGGAATCTGCGCCAACCAGCAGGTATGGTACAGTGGTGTCCAGTTTGATGAAACTGAGCCTGACGCGTGACCTGTGCACTAGGCGGAGTGGACAGGCTTGTGCTCTTTACAAACAGAATCGTGCCAGAGTCTTTAAACGGTCCTGTTCGAGCCCAACCAAACCAAACAGCACAGAGGCCCGGGGCCAGGCCCGGGGCGGCGGATCAGCACCAAAATCTAGAGCTGGCAACAAAGACAGAAAAATCAAAGCTAACAGGAAAGGCACATTTTGTTCCCACCGAGAGCCACCATCAAACTCAGCGAAGAAAACCAAATCCAGTGACTTGGGAAAGGCTTAAAGATTGTAGACCCAGGGATAACTCAGATTATGCGCCTAGAAAGACCTGCCTTTACCCTTACAGGGACTGGGAATTATGGAACACAGCACTCTTCCAAAAGGAGCTTATTTCAGAGTAGAATATGACAACCAACAAAACATTGTCAGTCAATAAATATACAAAATAATGTTGTTACCTAAACCTTTTGGTGAATAACAGTCAGAAAATGTAATATACATCCGGTATGCTGTAAGCTAGTTGACTAGCGGAAAGTAGCATGACTTATATTTTGTACAGGGATAAAAGTAGAACTTATATTTTATAATTGAAATGTCATGGTTGTTCATCAAGCCAGTCGTCGTATGAACAAGCTGTACATGAACGTCACATTTATCATAATGGCAACTCCATTATGTTGGCTTTGACAGAGTCCAAGTAAACTGGCACCAAATATCCCTATTGGCCATCAGATAAGCACAGACTATCAAATACCTTCGGCACACGTTTATTATATGAATGCACATGACAGGGTGTTACATTCTCAAGAGGACGGAATGTTCATATTGGTATTTCGTCACATTTTATCTAAGTGGTGTGCAGTTATTTGTGTTGGATGACATGAATAAAGTGAAGCATGTGATAAAACCTGTTAGGTACATTTCCTAGATGTATTCATGTTTTAACATTTCCTAACCATGTTTATGTTCCACTTTCTGGAAGTATCCGAGGGTGTCATCGGTGAACGTGTGTCTGGTCCTTACAAGGGAACCAGCGCTGACACATGGCAGGGGAAAGGCATTCTGGTTAACCCTGGGAAAAACAAACGTGTCGTTACCAAGGTGATCATAGGAATCTGGACATATTGATCAATAACAAGCAAGAGTATTACCTTATTGTTGATGGTCAGTTTGCCATAGATTTAGCCACATATTAAACCAAGTTCAAGCTGAATTAAGTAAAACTGCTCATGATTGCGTTTGTTCACAGTCCATAGGGCAAGATATTGAGTTCGTGAACAAATCAAAAATGTTTAAAATGGACTCAAAACCTCACCCAATCGGTTTAACGTTAATTATGATAACTGTAGTAGCTTCTGCTAATATACTTGAAATGGAACAGAACATTACGACATGACATCATGCCGATTACAGGTTGAATTAGTGGAATGACATCATACATGCCCAGCCTTCCTCCTCACAGACAGAGTTGTTTTTCTTTTAATAGGCCAAGACTGACACATTTGTCTCTCTTGACCTTCCCATGAGCTTCAGCCACACTGGGAGGACTTATAACCGAATGTATGTCTGTATGACAGAATTTGCTCTGCATTGTATGATGGGTCCATTGTTACAGACTCTTTATAGAACAGAAACCTTTGTGCAGATGAGGTTCCTTGTGTCTTCTCTAAAGGAACGGCACCTAGGATATACAGAGAACAAATGAACAAATGTCTTGGTTCAGCTTCGACAGATACAAGACAAGCCACCATGATTCCTTGATTATGGCAGTCTGAAACCAGTTAAGAACCTGGAGGATTAAACAAAACACTCAAAACACCCAGTCATGACTTATACTTCATTAACCAGGAAGCGTCTGTGTCACTTGGAAATAAATAAAAAGATCAATTGGATCTTGATTAAACTTGGAACCACAACATTTGTTAATACTCTTAAGTGGAACTAAGTAGTATCAAGAAGAAATTAAGTGAAAGTATGTCGCCATCAGATAAGACTACGGCGTCTTCCCAATTCTGAGCCTTTTTTCCCCCTAATTGGTATTTTCAAGAATCACACTTGAGGTAATTTTTCAAAAGACCCTTAGTGTAACAAAATATTAGAAATGTGGCTGCTTGAGAAAACACAGCACTCCTAGACATTTCCCATCTCCCCCGTGTTGTCATTTGCTTTTTGCAATCTACACTTGCCATCAAAAATGCCCTGGATAAGAGGCCTTGCGGAGGTCTGGTCTCTCTGAAAGTGAAGCCCAGGTCGGAGAAGGTGCTGGACTGTCTCGCTCTCAGCCCCCACAGGAAACATCAGTGCGGAAAAAAACAAACATCACAAACATCAGTTAGTTAGTGGAGAAAAAGCCCCACACCTTTTTTTTTTGCTCATTTGGTTTGAACTAAATCTAGAGTATACTAAGACAAATTATTCACTGTTGTTGAATTAGACATCCACCCTAAAAGCTCAGTTTAGGCTCGTCAAAATAGCATTAAGAATACATTCTAGTTAATTACACTAAGAATACATTCGGTTAATTATTGACACTTTCAGTGGCCTGAACATTGGCAGATTTATGTAGACATTTATGAAAAAGCCATAAATACTGCATTATCTAGTCATTTGGGCACGTTTATTTCCATTTTGCTCCTATAAGAATGTCACAATATTAATATAACAAAATAAAATAGATGCAATTACCGCTTATAACAAGCAGACCCAAAATCTCAGAGCAGGAATATCCCTGTATCAAAAGACAACATAGTCACAGAAACATGAAAACCAATGGCAAATACAGGAAAACAAAACATTTAAATATCCTTTTTTTTTTTTTTTTTTGCAGAACAACACACCTAACAAATTGTAAAACATGGTTTCGTATAAATGTACAGTAGCAGAGCATCCATGGTCACCCAACACATTGTATTGAATGGGACACAGGAACAAAAAAAGTATCCTTTACAGCAGAGCAAAAGAAATATGCGTTGTTCCTTTGTGACAGAAGTACACTGAAAGTGCTGTTGTCCATTGTAGCTAGCTGGCTACTGTCCCCACGATCTGGTTGTGTGACTGATTTCCTTGATAGACACTTTCACATTAATTATCAATAGTAATTTTTTTAGGTTTAAGAAACATATACTTTACTTCTAGAAACCTTGTCTCTAAACCAAGCCAACAGAAATTTTTGTCCGACGTTTCTTGTCATATATAAACCGTGCCTACGGAGCCTCTGGCTAAAGCAAGGTTTGTAACATAAAAAAAAGACATTTAAAAAAAAAAAAATGAATAAACATAACCAGGTGAAGTTGATGGGTTTTGTTTTTTGGAGGGGGGCTGAGTGGCTTACCTTAAATGTACCGAACATGGCATACAACTTGCTTTAAACATGTTGAGATGTCAGCAGGTGGGCTCAAGCAGGACCAAAGGACCACCAAGGGGTCCTTTGGTTTTGTCTCTGACAGACCTACTGGCAGATGGGGGGGGGGGATTACACCTGAGGGGATGTGGACGCAGACGGTGGTTAAACTGGCCCGGCGCCACATCACAACTCACAGGACAGGTAAGAACATTAGAACACGAGTCAGAAGAGCCGCCAAGGCTGCCGACTGCCAACATCCCATTCAAAAGGCTTTGCGCCCGGCTCCGCAGCCAGTCGGACGAACACCAATCAACCAAAACCCATGACGAAAAACTGTGAAACGGCCAATCAGCTGTGAAACGGCCAATCTGGACCAGCGTCCCCTGCTGGTCACAGCCTTGGCAACGGTGAATCCCAAAACGTGTCCCGGAAAATTTGTACAGCTACAACATCATTCACGTTCAGTCGCCTGAAACAGGGCCCGAACTGAAGATCTGAGTGGATGAGACCCAAACTTGTCTTCTGCGGTCAGGTCAGACCACAAGATCTTTGCATGTCATTATAAGGATGTGTTTTTCAAATGGGGCTGGGAGGACAGGACTACTTTGTCAGCTAAGTCTTCCAGCTCTAATAAATCGCAGGGTCCGACCAGAATGGGCCACGGCTTCTGCCGACGGGTGATGGCGACAGGGTGGCAGGCGGTTAGAAGATCTTCTCCTGGATGTAGGGGTGCTGCAGGGCCTGGTTGATGCTGATCCGCTTGGCCGGGTCCAGCATGAGGGTTCGGTCCAACAGGTCCTTGAGCTGGGCCACCTTCTTGCGCTGGTCCTCGGGGAGACGCTGGCAGCCCACCATGTCGGACAGCAGCTCCTTGGTAGGGTTGATGGTGCTCATCACTGTCACCTTCTCCTGTGAGGGCGGGACGGACGATGGGGGGAGGGGGGGGGAGTTGAAACCAGAAGTGGACAAAGTTTGAGTGCGAGTTGGTCGGGGTGAGACAACAGAAGCTTGAAAACGGCATTTTAGAAGACAGAAAATAGAGGAGAAGGGAAAACAATATGGCGGAGAGACAATTGGCACAGAAGGGAACACTACTGTGGGCTGTCATGGCCCTCACTAATGTTTAGTACCATATTCAGAAAACTGGGGTTCTTAAAATGGACATGGACATGGCTCAGCTTACTGCACGACGCCTAAGCCACCCAGGGTAAGCAAAGCTACTGACGTTCCCTGTAGGAGGTACCGCAGTCTCTGTTGCCAAAGTTCCCGCTGTCATGCCGTGTCAGACACCATAACAACCACCCACCCGTTCAGTAACCTTGTCCACTTCAGTGTACAGGAAGTTGAGGTTCTGGTCAAAGTGTTGGTCCTTGAACACGCCTTTCCTGATCATCTGTGAAGAAGGGGAAGAAAGAAGCCAATCGGTATCAGTTTCATCCTGAATTAGTGACGAAGGAAACTTCCTCACGGATCCCCACGAACTGGAGTTGCAGTACTGCAAGTTGACAGCAGTAAGGGGGAAGGCGGCGTTTCCCAGCGGACAGTCGCTCTCACCTTGTTGGGCATCTTGCCCTTGAGGTCCATGGCCAGTTTGATCATGTGGTTGTTGGTCTTTCCCGGGAAGAGGATCTTGCCGGTGTACAGCTCGTACAGGGTGCAGCCCACGGACCACATATCGATGCCGTAGTCGTACGGCTTCCCTATGACTGAGGAGAGACACGACACGGGCTTCACAGTGCAGCCTCCATCACACATTTCACAGTTTTAATGAGGTTCACTTAGTCACCGGCCGGATGAGTAGTTAGGGGCCACAACAAAACTGCAACCTGCCTTAGGTGGATGTTATGAGTCTGCAAAAAAATATTTGCTGTTATTCATGTTGAAGTAGCCCCCCCTCATCTGACTGGGGGGGGGGGGGGGGGTGACTGAACATCGGCCAGTTGTAGTCCTGGGATGCGTTAATTGAGCAGTTCCCAACTCCGGTCCTCAAGTACTCCCAAAGGCGCAACACATTTATGTTAGCAGATTCTACGCTAGTAATTATCAGACCCTCATTGAGTTTAACTGGGTGTGCTGGTCCAGGGCTAGAACTAAAACGTGTAATGTTCAGGGTACTCGAGGACCGGAGTTGGCAACCACTCCACTAACTTAACTAATCAAGGGTTTGACGAGGAGTTGATTTGGTTTGTGGCTGCATAAAAAAATAGTGGCACTCAAGTCAAGGGTTAGTGAAAAAACAAGACAGCGACAGGACATTCAAAGCCAACCCAGAAAGAAATATTTAAGGAAGAAAGACCAGGTGAGAATAACAAACAGAAAAAACCGAAGGAGCCGAGACTCACTAATCTCCGGCGCCCGGTAAAACCGGCTGACCAAGTAGGGGGTGATGTCATTCTCGGCCACGTGGGACGCCGAACCGAAGTCGCACAACTTCAGGATGGTTTTCGACTCGTTGACCTGCCGAGAACAAGTCAATCAGAAAAAGAAGCCACCCTTCCGCCAAACTTCTTTTTCATACAGTCTAAGCAGTGAGAAGCTTCTGTCGAACAAAGAACCGGGAGGCAAATCTGGTATATTATTGGTAGTAATTAGCAGGTGAGAATAGCCTGCATAGTAAACTAAAAGTGTTAAAACATTAACGTGTGGATTATAGAGGCAGAGGCATTGTACCATTGGCGTCTCTAAGCCGGTGAGCGGTGTTTGTTTACAGCCCTCTAACATCACATTGTACACACTGAGTGGGTTTAATTAGAGCCCAGCTGGGCTAGGCAACGCCTGGTCACGTGACCCGGCATAACCGCCCTGCTTGATTCGAACGCCGATCTCCGCAACCACCCCGAAAAGGAAGCGCAAATTAATCATTCTGAAACACACAACCCGGTCTGAAACACATGCTTTCCGTCAAATGTTTAGGTTTAGATGCGACGCACCAGGATGTTATCGGGCTTGATGTCGGCGTGCAGAATGTTGCAGCGTTTGAGCAGCTTCAGAGCCAGGAAGAGCTGCTGGCTGTAAGAGCGTACTGCCTTGATGTGGAGGCCCACGTCTTTGCCATACTTCTTCAGCACCTCGCGGAGGTTCATGCTGGGGAGGGGGAGGGGGGGAGAGACGTGCCACTTAGAATCTGGGGCTGGGTCACAAAATAACATTTAAGCACAGATGTAGTAACAGTACAACATGGGGTTTTAGTCAAACATTTACTTTAGTTCAGTCGTACATTTGTGCCGACATGCAATGTCAAACAGCATATTCTCATCAGTGACACCTTTTTTTTATGTATACTTTTATTTATACAATCTAGGTCTATAGGGAATATATCTACGCTGGATACTATGTCTCTTGGGTAAATCTAAAGAGGGAAAAAAAACCTAGTAAGCTATTCTGTTTAAACTACTGGAACTATATTGTTGCATTTTCAAGAAGATCCTTTGGAGGGGCACAGTTAGCTTGAACTTGTTCTGAGTGGTGAGTCAAAGCAGGATTGGAGGATCCTCTGTTTTCATTTAAATCTCCAGACATGGAGAAATGTTGGTTTCACTGTGAAAAATTTGTCTATGCAGCTGCCAACACCTTAAAACATGTCCACATCAACACCAAGCAAGACAGGAACACAAAGAAACACTTCAAATTGTATTAAAGCATTGTATTAAAGCAGCCTCTCGCACCTGACTGACCAGGATAAAGACATTATAAGAACAATAACAAATGTTATACATGTGGTTATCGTCAAAGTGCCTGATTACAAATTTCCCGCTCACCCACATTTCAGCAAACGGGTAGATTACAGCATGCTGTCATGAGTAGGAGACTGGAAGAGACACGCTAAAGAGGCTAACAGTCTTGGGTAGGACATGGAAAGAGATGCGCTAGAGGAGCTAACAGTGACAGCGTTGGGTAGAAGACGGAAAGAGACGCGCTAAAGAGGCTAAGAGTGACTATCTTGGGTAGGAGACGGGAAGAGACACATTAAAGAGGCTAAGAGTGATTATCTTGGGTAGAAGTCAGGAAGAGACTCGCTAAAGAGGCTAAGAGTGACAGACTTGGGTAGGAGACGGGAAGAGACACATTAAAGAGGCTAACAGTGACATTCTTGGGTAGAAGACGGGAAGAGACGTGTTACGTCTGTGTACCTGAGAGGCTCAAAGACCAGGCAGAGGTGCTGCTTGTGGTAGAAGTGTCGGAAGAGGCGCAGGCAGTGGAACTTGTCATCCGGGTCGGCATCGTTGAGTTTCTTCAGGAAGTCCAGCTCCTTGAGGCCGGTCTTCTGCCTGTCGGGACAAACGGCACGTGGATCAGACAAGGCGTCACTTTCGACCAGGACAGGCCTCCATATCAACCTTCTCAAGCTGAGGAAGCATCCCCACCGTTTCCAAATGTTTGTTTTGCCTCCTGAATGGGACCAGGTTCAGCTAGTTCGCACTCACATGAGCTCGTTATTGCGGATGATCTTGATGGCCACGTCCTGGCTAGTTCGAGCCACATCTCGGGCTCGTATGACGTTGCTGAACACGCCCTGACCCGTGTAGCCGTACACACTGTACCGCTTGTCCAGGATCTCCCCGATGTTAAGTCCTGGACAAGAAACAGAAATAACGTACGCCGGTGGGTAAGATGGGGGACAAATTCACAATTGCGCACCGCCGTACAGCAAATTAAGAACAGATGAACTCAAAACAGTCCCCTCCAACTGATTAATAACGGAATGGGCAAAGAAAAAAAGAAGCGATGGAGGGAATTACGGCTAAAGGGACTTACGGTAGTAGCCCTCTGCATCGGTCCAGTTGTCCCGGAGGTTGGGGTTTTCCTTGAAGTCTTTCCCGATGCCTGCAGCTCGAAGCCTTGCATTCTGCCGAGTAGCTACCAATTAGTTTTGGTGTGAAGTGAGACCCGCAACTTCAAGTAACTGCTTAATGTCATGGTAAAACACTGTGCTGTGAGTTCAGTTTAGTTTTTTGGTTTAGGAATGGATCTGTCAAGGGTAAATTATAAATAAATATTTGTGGAATTATTTTTTCTTTTTCATTTACAGTGTAGGCGATCTGTGTGGTTGGTGGTTTTGGTATTCCATCTGAAGTGACAGGCCTTCCTTCTAAAGGTCTTCTCCTTTACTCCCTGACTTTGTGTTTTCCCTCCCTCAGTGTTCCTTTTCCTGACAATGAGAGAGCACACAGTCCCAAGGGAACACCGACCTGCTCCTATAGAAAACCTGAACATAGTTCAAGTGCTAGTCGGACTTCTCACGATGTCTCAAGAGTCTCACAGTAATGCCAATGGATGATCTACGGCAAATTTCCACGCTCATCTCAACTCAGATTAGCGGTTCTTGGTCGCCTCACACAGTGATCCCCACCAAATAACCTGGTTTAGGGTTACCTAGTGACAAGAGAGGTGTTTGGACAGTAATAATAAAAGGACGACCCGAGACACAGACACCAGGCCGTGCAACCTTATCTGCCAGGATTATGTTCCACAGACAACTTCATTTAAACGCTGAAGGCGAAGTGGCATGATTGATGCGCTCAAAGAGGCCAAACAACACCACAGAGACAAAAAACAACAAGGGAAGTACTCACGTCAAAGTAGGCGATGAACATGTCATCTGATTCGGTGAACATATCGGGGGCAGATAGTTTTTTCAAGTTGGTCCCATCTAGGAAAGAATGGCGGCAGAGTTTAGGCTCAAGCACTGGTCCAACACACTGTGTGACGGGGCAGTTTCTTTACCTACTTTTAGCAGTTTCTCCACTGAAAAATGTGTACAGCCGAAATATAGATTTACTGTGCACAAACACACATTTACCATCCCTCCCGGGTTCGATGAGGTTGTGCTTGGCCTTGATGTTCTCCTCGAACGTGTTGACATTCTCCCGCTCATACTCTTTGACGTCGGCCGCTACACGCTCCAGGATGTCGTCGGGCGAGGGCGATCGGCTGCGCGGGCTGCTCTGGGGGCTGCTGGGCTCAGACGGAGCGGACAGGTTACTGTCCTCGTTTCCTCCCTTGTACTTCTGTTCATGGGACACACACACACACACGTCGAACTAACACACTGTCTCCCGTAAGCAGGCAGTGTACGACAAACAGCCATTTAAAAGAGGTTAAACATTTTGGGTAAGTTTTACGCACACAGATTAGGCCAGGTCCTGTCCAAAGAATTCCATTTCAGTAGAGATTCCCAATTTCGGTCAGATTATTTCTTTTGGTCCACGACTAGGCTTAATCTGGGTCCGTGAAATCGGCCCTTAAATTCCACGGCTGTTTTGAGAAGGTTGAAGGTGAGTCCAGAGAGTATGATAATGTCCACCCACCTGTATGATGGCGAGGCGCTGTAGCCTCCTCTGTTCGATGAGGGCCTCCTCGTCCTCCTCATCCAAGTCAAAGTCTTCCAGCCTGTTACAGGACACACTACATCAAATCACACACAATACGGTCAACAGACACAAACGCACGCCAGTCTGTGTGGTTTAATGAGATGGAAATGACAAGGTCGTAACCCTCGGCTTGCAGAGTTAGCTCATATTCTTACGAGCCCGGGGAAGTTTACAGTATAAGCGGGGAGCTAAATGAACGCGGGTAGGTGTAGATCTTTAAAACATAATGAAAACCGCCACGCCTATTCGGAAGACCAAATTATGCAGAGTTAGCATATACTTGGGACAATATAAGAACTTTTTTAAATGTCTTGTTCATATAATCTGGTTAAAATGACCAAATTTGACTGACAATGAAATCAATTGCATTCATTGTGGACTCTTCCTTCCATTAATGCATGCTTAACCCCTAACCCTATTCTAATTGCTGGAAGTGGCAAAGAACTTGGATACAATACATATACTGAACAAAAATGTAAATGCAACATGTAACAATTCCAACAATTTTTACCTGAGTTTCAGTTCATATAAGGAAATCATTCAATTAAAATAAACATATTACGCATTAATTTATTGGCTTCATATGACTTGGAATACAGATGTGTGTTTGGAACATTTCGGGACCTTTTATTTCAGCTCATGAAACATGAAACACTTTACATGTTGCGTTTATTTATTTTTGTTCAGTTGAATACAAATAGGACGTTTTTGTGCCTTTTTCTAAAAAATAAAATAAAAAACTTCAACAACTTCATAAGGTAAAGTAAAAGCCAGGTAGAGGACAGAATGAACCAGTCAACACCAAAGCCTAAACCTGACGTAAACAACAAAAACAAAACAAAAAAAATCTATCCACAGCCAAACAAACTCCACTACGCCTACATCTCGTCTTCAGAGTCGTCCTTGTCGACCCTCATTCCCTCAGACAGGCTGCCCTTGAACTTGTCTTCTCTGTCCCGGCTCCGTCTCTGCTTTCGCTCCTGGGATCTGGACCTCCAGCTGGACCTCCGTGCCAGCCTGTCTCGGTCCATCGACCTATGTACAGCAGCCAAGGGTTGCAAAGAACTGAGTATCTCATTGGTTCCATGCAGAAGATTTCCTGCCCTTCGAAGGTTCTTTGAATAATAATGAGATTATTAACTTAGATGCCACGTAAACCTAGGAACAACTGGGAAGGGGAAGTTCAACCCTCCCAGTAATGTGTTGACTTACTGGCTGTAAATGTTTGAGGTCAATGGATTGTTTTCAGGGTCATCAGACAGAATAGGTGTAGGCCTTGTCAAACTGGTGGGGCTTTAGGGGGTACTAACTCAGAAACAGCTGGAGGGATTTCCAGAGCCGAGGCGTGACCCTGAGGAAGGCCTTGTTGCCAAAGCTCTGGAGTAACCACTTTAACAAGTAACAAGTCACTTTTTTAAATAAAAGTAAACACTTCTGCACTAACACCCACCTCCTCCTGATTGGAGACCTGCTATGTCTCCTGGGAGAGCGAGACCTCCTCTTAAAAGGTGAACGGCTGAACCTCCGCCGGGCCCCGAGCCCTGGGCTAGCTGCCCTGCGGCCTCCTGCTTCCTCTTGGCTCCGAATCCTGAAAACCACGCAGCAACAAGACAAGAGGTTACACATTCCATGGTCTTTGTGAATTACCTAGATGATTCATTTCCATGGTCTCTGTATATTAACTAGATCATTCCTTTGGTGTATGACAGAGACTGGGCTGTGTTTGTTTGAAAGTCTTGTGTAATGAAGACATGTAGAGATGGAATGCACAACTTCTTTTCTATTCAGCTAGAATATGTTGCCACCTTTTCTTTGTCCTCTAAACCAATGATTTGTTGGCAATGTGTGGTCTTTTAGAAGGGCAAATGTCTGAAAAAAACTTTTCTCAGTCTCCTCCAGTTTTAAACTTTAGGAGGACATGAGGTCCTGGTCCACACCTGCGGAGTACCTGGTTTGGGGGGCCCGTTGCTGTCCCTGTCCTTGTCCACCTGGTCATACTTTTGACTTAGTCTAAAATCAAATAGACCTGGATTTAGCCCAGAGAAATGTATAAATAATTCCAATTGGACTCTTAATATTTCACCCGGCTCAGCCAGAACAGGAATGGTCACCCCTCTGAGCCTGGGTCCTCTCTAGGTTTCTTCTTAGGGAGTTTTTCCTAGCCACTGATATTCAACACTACTGTTGTTTGCTCCTTGGGGTTTAAGGCCGGGTGTCTCTGTAAAGCACTTTGTGACAACTGCTGTTGTAAAAAGGGATTCATAAATAAATTTGATTGATTGAAATAGGCTTTCTGAAATAACATTTGCCGCTGATACTGCTGATCATTGCATTTTCAATAAGGATTTACTTGAGGGAATGGTGATGTGTGGTTTTAACTTGCCTCGTGTGGTACCTACAAACCAAATAGAAAGCAGCCAAACATGGCAGGACTAACCTGAGTTTGCTGATAATAAACACATTTTCATTACGTTTTTTCTCCTCAAAAACACTAACACAGTTAATCCGTATTTCATCGAAAAGGCCAGACTGCCTTACTTTTTGTGTGATGTGGGTGTATGTGTCCTAACCTCCCAGGGGAGATCCTCATCTCTCTCCTTCGACTCTCCGGGGAGCGTGAGTGGCCTACTCTGAGCGGTGGCGGTGACCTGGCCCTCCGCTCAGCTGCCTGGGGGCCCGAAGAGGACTCCCGCGGTTCCCGGCGCTGTGACGGGGATGTGCTCTGCCTCAGGGTGGGGACTGGCAGTCTCTCCCGAAGGCAAGGAGAGCGGTTCTCCTTTCCAGAAGAAGCCTCCTTGGCATCTTTCCGGTCCACGTCCCCTTCTGTGTCCGGCCGTCTGGCCTTGGAATCGTTGGACTGCCCGGGTGACTTGCGGTTGCTGCCGCTGGGCTCCTGGCTTGGGGCTTCTCTGCCTTGAGCTGGCGGGGTGTGTCTCCTAGAGCCGGCGGGAGACTTGGATGCACGCGCCTTTTCTTTGAAGCACTCCGCACTCCTAGAATGTCTCCGTCTGTCGCAATCCCTGGACGTGCTACTTCCTCTCGTCACAACCTTGGTCTTCACGTCTGTCCCGCTCTTCCTGGCGTTTTTACAGGGACTGCCCTGAGTAGCTTTCGCGGGGTCCGTCGACTCTCGTCCGACTCTAGCGGTGTCCTTAGCTGTCTGCAAGTCTGAACTGGCCCCTGTCGCGTCCCTGCGCCACGGCTGCCCATTGTGTACCCATTCCCTCTGATACCCCCCACTTCCCTCCCCCTCCCCCTCCTCCTCCTCCTCCTCCTCCTCCCCAGACTGGTAGCCCTGGAGGATGAACCCCCTACCCCCCTCAGTCAGTTCACCATCGAGCTCGGCTTGGATCAAGGCCCTCTGTTTCTCCAGCTCCTCTAGAAGCGTCATCTCGTCGTCTTCCAGTCCTGGCTGCTTGGTGGAGGTGGAGTACAGGGGTGCATCGCTGTTCCCACTTGGGGGGAATCCTTCGGTCGATGGGCCGTCTTTGCGCTTGCGCCTCTTGTGCTTGTGCCGGTGCTTGTGGCGACGTTCTTTGTCCTCGGGGGAGGGGTGCTTGTGGCGCTTGTGTTTGCTGCGGTGCTTGTGTTTCCTCTTCTTAGCCTTGGCAGAGCTTGCAACAATGCCGAGCTTTGAGGTACTGGAGGCGACCTTCCCGACACTGCCCCCTTCCTCATCTCCATCTGACAGCCCCTCGTCTTCGTCTTCATTATAACTTCTCTCAGAGGTCCCTGGGTCCTCTCCACTGCTCGGCCAAATTATATGCAAAAGAGTGTCATAATTGGAGAACTGGAATGCCGTAATTTGTACATTTCTCAACTACTGCTGGTTTATTATTTTACTTATAAGTTGCAACATTTGAGTTTCTCAAACCTCTTCTTACTTTTCAGTTGAGAACCCCACCGCCCCCCAGTCGTTTCACAATGTTGATATTGCAGACTTAGTCAAAGTTAGATACGTTAGCCGAGACCTTTGAGAGCCTGGCAGAGACACTGAAACTAAGCTAAACAAGGGTTATAAGCTAGCTGGCTAATCGTATTCCGAATTACGGTAATCAGACTGAGCATCCATAAATGACACTGGCTTGCAAGTTCGCTAAATAACTTGACTATTTCACTACGTTTATTTGCGAAATGGGATTTTATTTTCACTAACCAGTGAACTTAACCTTTTTAGCTAGGAGCGGACTGTAGCTAGCTTATTTAGGAACGTCATCTACCTGGAATAGATTGACAGTGTACATAGGCTAGCACTACCGGGCTTCGACGATTATAGAATGCATTATTTATTAAAAAATACATTTGAATCTGACACAGGCAGGATCACCTCTCCTAAAAGCTATGAATGTTGCCTTAACACAATTTAAAACATTTCTTACGCTTGGTTCCTCTCGCTGTCACCACTTATAAAGTCCATGGCAGCCATTTTCATTGTTTACTTTGGACATGCGCACTGGATAGCAAAACAAGAAATGTCAAGGCACTGTCGTTGAAGTTCTATGCATATGCATTATTGTGTGCATTGTTTATATCTGAGATTTCGAAAGAGCTGGTATTTTTTGGTGTATATTTTCTTGCTACCCATTATTTTACAATTACTTAATAAATAACGTGTTTGGATATTTAAATTAGCTGCACATAAACAAACAATTCTAACATTGACAGTGGTCCCTAAATGTCCGCACGGATTGTCTCCTTTGCTGCCTGGATTCCGTTTCGGACGTGTTTACATTTAATAAAGCATCCTAGCTAATCATAGTTGATATAACCACAGTACTTACATTGAGGGTTAATTAAACGTATTTAATTTAACTCTGACACTCCAACCTAGCCCATTGATAGTATACGCGGGTAGCAAATGAAGTATCTGGTTATGTTAGCTAGCTACTGTAGCTAGATAGGAGTTTTCAAGACCAAGGACAAGGTTCAGCCAGGTAAGGCTGTGGTGACAAAAGGAGATGGTCATTCACGCTGAGCTGCGGTCATCGCGGCGATCCAATGTGTAACCTAGCTAGCTATGGTTAGCTTCCGCGGTGAGTTTATTGCACAACGTACTAGACTAGTATGTTCTATACACCTAATCAAGCTACGTACGTATTTGAATTTGGAGATGTGAATGTGTTGATGTCGATGTGTTTTCTAAAGCTAACTTGTCTTGCAGTGTGTACTTGACCATTAGATATTTATATTATTATAGCTACATCGATAACTGCAGCCACGGTGCAATATATTCTCTGTTAAATATTTTGTCATATCTAGCACGGTCAATACACGGCCAGGAAAGTGTAGCACAAACCAAGGTATTTCTTGTGTATTGCATCCCAAACATTTATCTTATACCTGCATGTTATTAGTTATTCATGCAGCCTGTCTCACCCAATCTCTCTGCTCAGTTCAATTCATAGAATGAGTCCAGTCAAAGATGACTTTCAGGACATCAGTCCGGTCACACTACGACTTTCAGAGAACACTGTCACCTCGAGCCTGTACTGTGCCACTGCTAAGGGGCTGGACCCCCGGGTAACCTCCCTAGTTGAGTCCTTCCTGGTCGAAGTCTACCGCTGCAGGGCTTGCCAGTACAGCAGCAGCCTAAAAGTCAGTGTCCACACGCACATACTGGAAAGACATGACTCCCGCGCCGGCCTGCCCTGCCTTGAGAAGGACGATGCCCTGGGGATGGAGGTCGGGACGAGAGGTGACAGAGAAAACGACCACGGCGATGAACTGGACCCGAATGGTTATCACCTGGAGGATCATCTCCACTCCAGCTCAAAGGATGCTGATGAAGACCAGATGGATCACATGGGCTTGGAGCGCTTGTCCTTCCTGCTGCCCATGTATGGCATGCTGCCCAACATCAGTCCCCGGTCATGTGACATGGCTCTGAGCGCCAACTCGGACGCTAGCCTCCAGATCGCGCAGTCCTGTGAGGTAAGCTGGCGAGGGTCCCGGGAGCAGGTTAGGAGAGTGGGGGCAGCGTTGTGGGTTTGGAGAAGCTTAAGGGTCGGCTGAAATGCTTACCGAACCTGTCACGATAAGTCAGTGTTTAAGATCCGTTTCTGATGCATTGAAAGAGAAGATTTGGATCTAGAGAATAGGAAGATGGACTTGTTTTTCACCCTGCCAATTCTATGCAGTCAGTTTTGTTGATCCCGTTCTGGTCCTGTGCAGGTGAGCACGTTGTTTGAGGAGGAGAGACACGGAGCTGCGGATGAAGAGGAGAGTGTGTTCCGATTGGACGCGGCCGGCTCTGTCAACCTGTCCTGTCCAATGGGATCAATGGCGGCGACGGAGCCAGAGGCTAAGGATGAGGAAATGGCCCAGTCAGCTCACCTCATGACCCTGGGTCTCTGTCGTATCTCCACTGCCAAAAAAGGCCCGTCAGGCAGAGCCGGTACCCATGTTCCATCGACTCCGGTCGGGCAAGAGGGCTTGGAGTCCGACACCTCGCTCGATGAAAAGATGGATGACAAAATATCCCAGCGCCAGGGGCAGCAATCTGCTCCTCCCGGTGGCTCTAAGCAGCGATGGTCACTCTCCTGTGTTCTCTGCCGCGCCACCCTGGCCTCCAAGCACCTGCTTGAGATCCACCTGAAATGCCACGACGGGGCCCGGGCCTTCAAATGCCTCCAGTGCGGCTGGACGTCAGCCGGCTGGGGTGAGATGGAGCGCCACTGGCGGGCCCACGGTAAGAGGCGGAGGCGAGTGGACCGGGACAGAGGCTCCAGGCCTCACAGCTGCCGGGTTTGTCCCCGGAGGTTTCGGAGCGCCAGGTCCCGGGATGCCCACGAGCGGCGGTACCACAGCCAGCGGCAAGAATGCTTCACCTGCTTGCACTGTGACTACAGTGGTGAGAGCCTCTTTAAAACTGAGCCACGTTTCACACCATGTCCCTATACTCTGCCTAACCGTGACTTTCAACAGGGACGAGCATGTTTATATTGGTATAGGTCACGCCGAATGAACACAATTATCGCACGTCTGTCTTCCAGATAAGTCATGGGACAGGTTGCACAAACATATTCTGTCGGAGCACAGAACCTTCCGGGTCCGGCTGACCGACACGGATGGACGTGGCGCCCGTGTGGCGTAAGTTTCCCAGCTGTTGCATGATCCCACTCTGAACCAACCCTCTCGCCCTGCCAGTGTTTTGCATTGTATTGTTTGTGGCAGTGGATGTATTTGAAAACACCCTTCTCCTCTTCCTTCTGAGGTAATTACTAGGGCTAATCGTTAGACATGGCATGTGTGAAAAGGCCAAGACTGCTGGCGTTTTCTGGGACACGGCCACTGGCGCTCTTTAACCGGTTCTAAGGTTCAGTGAAACTGAAATTGAATTCCTTGTTGCCGGTTTGCCAGTTTTATACAGCAAGCCACGCCCACGTTTCATTTTGGTGACTGGGACTTGGACCTAACTAACTGGATTTGAGAGTACACCGTTTGGTTCTTGAACGCTATGTGTTATGGATGCCTCTGCAGTACAGAAAGAGATTTTGTACGTCACTAGAACCCCAAATATAAGATTGTTTGTCCTGTTATCTGAAATCGCTATTGTAAACAAACACTTTACATTCTAATTTTAGCTAACCGCTAAAATTAGCATCTGAAGGATGGCCAGTCCCCACGTTAATGGCTCATTTTTGAGTTGCATTTTTCCAGCTCAGTCATGTTTCGACTGTTCACCAAAACAATGATGGGGTCCACCCATCTCTCAGCTATCTATATAATAATAGCAGGGTGACCCAATTTGTTGTTTATTTGAACTGCTGATTGCCAATTTTAATGTTGCCCTCACCGACTTACAGACCTGCTTCGAGGAACTTGACCCACGAAGGCTTGTATCCACCAGACCTAGAGGGAGGGAAGCCAGAGAATTGGTGCCATGCCAGGAAGAAGAAGGAGAAGAAGAGGAGGCCGAAACGGACAAATGGCAGAATCGATGAAGAGGAGAGAGGCGAGGACCTGGGGCAGAAAAAGGAGGAGTCTGTGAGGAGGAGAGGAATTAAGGAGTTCTGCTGCGCCCTCTGCAACAGGTAGTCAAGCAAGAGGTGCCGCAGTAACACATTCCACCACATGGGGTCATTGTTTTTGTTGTGGAAGATGTTCACCTAACAGCAGACGCGCCCACCGTTTGGGAGGAACCTGTGTAGTGCTTATAAGGACTTTAATGGCACCTTATAAAGCACGCAGGGCCGTGTGTTATGAATCTCTGAACAAGCCCCGTTTCCTGCCCTGACAGGAAGTTCTCCACCAGGCTGACGATGAGGCGCCACATGGGGATCCATCAGGAGGACAAGCCCTTCGAGTGTCCCCACTGCCAGTACAGCACCCGGCTCAAGGCCTCACTAGTACAACACCTCAGAGTCCATACAGGTACTGGTCTCCAGACGTCATCCAGTCATCAGCTTCTCTTGTTAGCCTAAGTACACACACCCCCAACAGTACACACACCCCCAACAGTACACACACCCCCAACAGTACACACACCCCCAACAGTACACACACACACACACCCAACAGTACACACACACACACACACCCAACAGTACACACACACACCCCCAACAGTACACACACACACACACCCCCAACAGTACACACACACACACACCCCCAACAGTACACACACACACACACCCCCAACAGTACACACACCCCCAACAGTACACACACACACACACCCCCAACAGTACACACACACACCCCCAACAGTACACACCCCCAACAGTACACACACACACCCCCAACAGTACACACACACACCCCCAACAGTACACACACACACCCCCTACAGTACGTGAGTGTTGTTCATGCCATGCACCTTGATGTTCTAGTTGGTGCGCGAACTCTGGCCGTTGGCCAACTCTTCAGCGGACAAACGCTTATTGTCAGGAGACAGGAAAACCTTTGGGTTTTTTGGGGGGGGTTTAGGAACAGAAAAGCTTTTGATCACTTGGGCACCGTGCGCAATCACTGACAGACAGCTGAGTTTTTGAAATCCAGGGTCAGGGAAAGATGTTGGATGAGTGACTGGACGCTCGATAATTAGCCCGGTGTTTGCTCGTTCGACTGTGGTTATTAGAGAACCTTTCCCAGACATCCTGTCCCGACATTGACTTAGCTGTGTTGTCATGGTTGTGCCGTTGAGGTGACACAAAGTGCTGTGGGCTTCATGACTAAAATCCTCATCTCATATAGGCTAGTTTTCCATTCCAATGACAGGATGTATATACACCATAAAAACACAATGGGTATATTTTGTAAAGTTTAGATATTCGGTCGACCGTGTACAGAGGAAAGCAGACCCCGAATATTTACAAAACATTTCAGATTTTTCTTCTGGTGTTAGGAGGCACTGAGTAACAGAGCAACACAGGCAGTTACGACCACAAACATGTTTGTTGTCGAGCAACTGAGCATAGCAGGCATTTAGAGAAATGCCCGAAACTAGGTTCCCCACATAATTGGGTTGACAAAAAGGAAACTTTTTGGGGGGAGGTTGTTTTCTGCACTGTTCAACCAATCCAAGTGGATTGCATTGTAGTTGAAGTCCTCAAACAGCCACAAGGACTGTACTGTAGCACAAACCTCTTCCATGAAAACGGTTCGATATTCACATCAAAATGAACAAAATATTTAAATCCCCAAATGACATTGTTTTTTGTTGCTCCAACACTGTTCTGATCTCATTCGTAATGTTTTATTGAGTTTTCGGACAATAAGATTGTGATGCATTGTGATGAAATTTAATTTCAGTCATTTAACAGAGATTTCTCAGCAGGTCATTATCACTCTGCGACCCCTGACCTGTTAACTATCACCCTGTAGGTGAGAAGCCCTTCAAATGCCCTCAGTGTCCCTACGCCTCAATCGACAGCAGCTCCCTGCGCCGACACTCCCGCACACACACACAGGAGAGGCCCTACTGCTGTCCATACTGTCCCTACAGCAGGTAACCACACACACACACACACACACACACACACACACACACACAGGAGAGGCCCTACTGCTGTCCATACTGTCCCTACAGCAGGTAACCACACACACACACACACACACACACACACACAGGAGAGGCCCTACTGCTGTCCATACTGTCCCTACAGCAGGTAACCACACACACACACACACACACACACACACACACACAGGAGAGGCCCTACTGCTGTCCATACTGTCCCTACAGCAGGTAACCACACACACACACACACACACACACACACACACACAGGAGAGGCCCTACTGCTGTCCATACTGTCCCTACAGCAGGTAACCACACACACACACACACACACACACACACACAGGAGAGGCCCTACTGCTGTCCATACTGTCCCTACAGCAGGTAACCACACACACACACACACACACACACACACACACACAGGAGAGGCCCTACTGCTGTCCATACTGTCCCTACAGCAGGTAACCACACACACACACACACACACACACACACACACAGGAGAGGCCCTACTGCTGTCCATACTGTCCCTACAGCAGGTAACCACACACACACACACACACACACACACACACACACAGGAGAGGCCCTACTGCTGTCCATACTGTCCCTACAGCAGGTAACCACACACACACACACACACACACACACACACACACAGGAGAGGCCCTACTGCTGTCCATACTGTCCCTACAGCAGGTAACCACACACACACACACACACACACACACAGGAGAGGCCCTACTGCTGTCCATACTGTCCCTACAGCAGGTAACCACACACACACACACACACACACACACACACACACACAGGAGAGGCCCTACTGCTGTCCATACTGTCCCTACAGCAGGTAACCACACACACACACACACACACACACACAGGAGAGGCCCTACTGCTGTTCATACTGTCCCTACAGCAGGTAACCACACACACACACACACACACACACACACAGGAGAGGCCCTACTGCTGTTCATACTGTCCCTACAGCAGGTAACCACACACACACACACACACACACACACAGGAGAGGCCCTACTGCTGTCCATACTGTCCCTACAGCAGGTAACCACACACACACACGCACTTTACCTAGAGCAGATAACCAGACAGACACACACACACACAGGAGAGGCCCTACTGCTGTCCATACTGTCCCTACAGCAGGTAACTACACACACACACACACACACACACACACACACACATACACTTTACCTAGAGCAGATAACCAGACAGACAGACACACACACACACAGGAGAGGCCCTACTGCTGTCCATACTGTCCCTACAGCAGGTAACTACGCACACACACACCCACACACACACACACACACACACACATACACTTTACCTAGAGCAGTTAACCAGACAGACAGACACACATACAGACACACACCGTTTATTTTCATCTCTACTCCTCAATGGCAGCCTTTGTCCACCACTCCAGTCTCCCACACACTGGCTCCTCGATAAAAGTCTCGGTAGTAGCCTTCAGCCAAAATCCAAGTTCGCAGGCAAAATGTTATTATTGATAGGCTGAGAGGCAGGATTCTGTCCACTGGGGAAACCACGCCATCCACTTCCATTCGGGGGAAGGTCATTGCTTGGCAACAGAAATGGTCAAAGAAAACGAAGGCGACTGAAATTAGGATGGATGGGCTTTGACATGGTAGAGAAGCGATTCAAACAAGTCCGTTAGAGGAGGTACAAGAGCAATATGTATCGACAAAAACACGACGGTGCAAGAAATGTATGGAAAGAATTGCTTTCTGACGATCGCACAGAAATAAGGGCTTTGACACAGTGTCAGGTTGACACTTCAGAGGAGCTTTATGAGCTAAACAAAGTTTGACTTCTCCGACAATATCTTTGTACTGAACAATGCACACCTCTCTCTCTCTCTCTCTCTCTCTCTCTCTTTTTTTTTTATCTTCTGCATCTCTGTCATCTTGTGCTTTTCTCTATGGCCATCCCTGTCTTTCTGTCTCTCTCTCACTCTGTATGTCTCTTTATGGCCATATCTGACTTTCTGTCTACCTCTCTCTGTATCTCTCTCCTTTTGTCTTTTTGTTTGCCTCTGCCTCCATTTTTCTGCAGCATCCAGAAAAAGAGCTTGGACCTCCACGCCCGACGCCACCACACGGGCGAGTCCTTCCCCTGTCACCTCTGCCCATACACCACCCCGGACCGCCAGCTGCTACTGCGCCACGTACGCAAGCACCACGCCTCTGAAACAACCCCCCCTGTTGGGACCAAGGGCATCCAAATGCCCAGAATCCTCTCTGAAGGAAACATCCCACAATCCTGAAAAATTGCTTTTTTTCCCCCTCAGGCACTGAATGAAACTGACTGAAATACAGAGAGAGGAGTTGGACTCATCAAGACTAGTTTTAGTTGCCTAATAAACACGACCCTCATGAATGGAAGTAGTTTTTAACAAATTAGCCGTATATTTTAGAACACCTCACAGTAAAAACCTATGCATTTTCTGAGAAGGTTATGAGGTTTCGGTCTGAAAGAAGATTCTTTCAGATCTATTCCCATTTCCTCTTTTGCTTACAACAGACAAGTGTTTTTTGTTATAAACCCGGAATTTAACCAAACACTTTATTTAGAAAATAAAATGTCATACTTTTCATAACTTCCTGCGTGTGCCGAGTTTTCTATAAAAACTGTAAGCATCTACCTGAAACTAACCAGATCGCCAGCTAGAGTAAAGCTAGCAGAAAGATTTCACAATAACCAAGTGTCAGATGGGGGAACAAATATTTCTCCCATTGTATGCTTTGTTTTTCCCAACAGAGGGAATTGCTGCCTTTGCCAAAATGATCTGGAAACCGTTTCTAAAAGTCTTTCATTAGAGCCGGTATCCAAGGCGACTGGTGAGGGGTTACATAATAATGTGGGGTTCAGGGACAGACTGTGGCTGGAATTTTCTTTCCCCATCCCACAAGTTTCTCTTTAACCACTTGTTATTTATACCTCAGCAACAGCGAAGCCTGAGGAATGGTTGTATGTCAGTGATTTTATAGAGCAGTCCTACCCTTTGTTCTTGAGCAAAGGGATCTGTGGTACTAGAGGGAAATAATTCATGTGCACTGTACGTTTGACTGTGCTGAAGCTGATCTCATAGCAGTGCTGGGTGGAAACTCTGGAAGTTGAGTTAATACTATTACACTGTTGGGTGTGATCATGAGCTCCTTGGGAAGTTGGGTTAATACTATTAGAATTCACATAGAATACAGTACTGTTGTTTTTGTTGTGTTTGATGGGTTAGGGTTAGCTTGAAGGTTGCAATGGAAAAGTAGAGAAGTCCTAAAGTACAAACTCCAGCCAGGCAAACTCTTTGAATGTATTTGAAAGAGTGCAAAATAGTATTTGAACTTGTGTTCATGTTTAAATGTATTATTTTATCTCCTGCACATTTACACAATAAATTATGCAGTGAGATATCCTACAAGATTAACCCAAGCCTAAGGTGACATGGTTTTACCGTGCTGTGAAGCAAATCCCACTACCCAATCCTCCAATTGGATTATCCTATAAAAATAAGCAGGCACACCAGTCCCACCTGTATCCAGTATGGAAGGACCATAAACTAAATAGCAGAAATGGATTGCCTGTGTGTGAAAATCGTTGGTTTTCCTAATTCTAAACCGTCTTTCTGCTTGGTAAAACTTGGTGTATGTTTCGCAGGGCTCGGTAGTCGTTGGTTTTAGACGAGTGCTTTCCCTGCAGCAAATAGTGGTCTGCTGGAGAGGGGGCGAAATGGGGTGTTGGGGGGAGCAAGCTTCTTAAGAATCACTGTCACTTCTGTAGAAAGATAGTGTACGAGTCGCAGCCATCTGGTCTTTATGGCATTTGTGCCATTTTGATTCAAATGGATATTATACCAACCTATGACAGTGTGAAGGACACTTTCTTTTAAAGCTTTCGAGAAGAAAAAAACCCGATGCAGGATGAAGAATATTAAAGGAAGTACAAATGGCAGATATTTATGTCCTTCAAAGTCGAACGAACAACTTTGGCCTATCGTGGAATGAAATAAAGGAGTGAAAATGACAACAGTTGCTTTTCGGGGAACTTCTCTCATGAACATGTTCATACAGAACTGTTGGGTTGTTGGTACACAGCGAATAATCAGTCCCCGCGGCGAGGAAGAATTCATTGAAGTCCGGACTGAATTGTCGGATAGAAGTATTCTCTATTTGCATAGAACGGACCGCGATCTGGGAAGCTTTCTAAGAAAACTCATGGATGCCTTCCCAGAAGACAGAGGAAGCCCTACACAATCAGCGCTCCTAGATGGTACGTAGCCTGTTAAATTGCAGACTGTCAGCTTCGATTTCAGGGTATTAACATCCATAAAACAATAACCATGTCAGAATTTTTATACATACCCCTGCACTTTAGGGGGCAATTTTTAGGAAGAATTAACAATCTTAAATTTCGTGGTAATTATTAGTACTGGGTTGCATTTGGTGACAGACTGATGTCTGCGACCCATAGATATCCAGGCATTGGATATCTTCCCTGGTGATCCTCTGCCAGACCTGTACTGCAGCCATCTTCAGTTTTGTTTGCTTTAGGGATTTCTGCCTTCAGTCTTGTCTTCATCAAGTGAAAGACAATTGGATTCAGATGCCCAAAAACAAAACACCTTCTCCACCATTTTGAGTTGGTGGGCCAGTTCCTTTTGATATCCACACTTGCCAAAACACTTTCCACTGATTGGTTCATTCTGAATTACTTGTATTATAATGGCCAGCTTGACTTGCACCAGCACTTTGGTCCTCGTCTTGTCAGACACCAGCAACCGACTCCAAATGCAAAGCCTATAATAAACAAACAAATGCATGCCTAGTAAGAGATAGCTTTGAAGCCAACTGACCAAGTAACCTCACATGGGTCAACTATGTACTAACCGTGCTGTTATTCCTAAATGATTCATTCGATATGGATGAAAATGTTCTGAAATCAAAGTTGACGATCGTTGTCGTATTTCAATTAATCGTCGTCGAGTTTTCATCTGAAGTGGTGGTGTGCAGAGCCAAAACAACCAATCACGTGTCACCGTCCACATCCTCATACACAGTATTTAAACTGAACCTGATACATTCTGAAGTACTTAAATATGTGACTGTTCAAGCACACCACAGTACTTCTTGTGTGTGTTTTTCCGCACCAGGACTTGTGAGAATCAGAGAAGCCGCCAAGGCCAATGACATTGAGAGACGATTGGTGGAGGTGGAGAAGCTTCTCCGTAGTGCCATCAACTTGCCCATGAAGGTGGAGTGGCAGTTATTCACATTCAGAGATGATTATCACCCTCGATGACCATTTATAATGCCTCTGCCATTTTGATTACTGTTCCAGTAGGGCAACTGCTTTCTAGTAAGAAACGGGAAGGCGTCGCGTCGAAGTATTTTCATGTGTGGCTTGTGTTGTTTTTATACACTGTAAATTCATTCTGAAGATGATGAGTGTTGCTCATGGTGTTAATTTCTTTATCCTCACCCAGATGACTTGTGTCCTACCCTCACCCTTGACCTTTTGCTCTGTCTGCAGTACTCACGGTCAGAGGCAGTGCTCGCGTTCTTCGAGCAATCTCCACTGGACATGATGATTAGAGAAAATGACATCAGTGACATGGAACCACACTGCCAATGTCCAGTAACAATATCAGGTCGAGATTAGTTTGGTTTAGCGATATATGGGTCGCAATTGTCTTTCACTGTAAACCATTGTATGTTTGATTTTTTTGGTTAAGACAATTTCACCACTCACATTCAAATTCCACGAGGGCAAGCAAATGCTACGTTTTCATTTAGGAAATCTCCACTGCCCAGCTGAAGCCACGTCAAGTTGTTGTTCATGTGCTGACCACTAAAATCAATAGCGTGTAGTCCTATCATGTTGTTCTAGTTACTAGGGACAGACTACACGTGTGTGTGTGTGATGACAGATACAGGAACTAACACTGTGATGTCACTGCCACCCGATCATGGTTTCCAATGGGTTCAACCTCCGACCCCTCAAGACCCCAGTAGTTGTCTGATTGACTGTACATTGGAACTGAACACCGAAAGCAAGATGTCAGAAATGTAAACAATTCGCATGTCCACAGGCCCGGATCCTTGGTCGGCCACTGCCCCTCCAGATAGAATGTGTGCACCCCCAGATTTGTTTCCTCATAAACACTGCAAAAGATATATAGATTGGATATGCCCCCTCATATATAAACAATGCTCACTCAGTCACTTCATCCTGAAGCCGGGCCTGCGTGTCCAGCTCTGCCGTTGTGACCCCGGTTGACAGTGTCCGGGAGTCCCTGTAATTGGCTTAGCGTCGCCAGGGTTGGTTGGAGGTATGTGGGACAGGGCAGCCTTTGTCATTGGAGTGACTAGTGGCAGGTTGGTTGCCTACAAGCTCAATGGGGGCGCACGTTTTGGCAAACCTCTTGGTTTAACGAGCTGTGTGATAGGTCCTGGGGAATGTTCTTTAAGGTACATGTTCCAGTGTTTCCAGAGAGTGTATGTCGTCGTCTTTGTCTTACAGATGTCATGAGGAGCAATGGATTTTGCCTGGCCAACACCGAGACCGTTTTCTATGATAACTGTGTATCGAGGGACCGAGGGAGAACTCTGCCCGCACCTGACCAGGCTGCAGGGTCTGCGTGAGTCGTCAAACATGGCTCTCTTCGTTATATTCCTCACAGGTTTATTTGATCGTATGGATAATTCTACAGTTCAGTACTGTAAAATCGTACTATAATTGACTGTAAATCCATAAATTGTTCACCTAAATATAAAGTGGAACTGGTTTTTACAAATATTTTGGTATGCTAGATGGAAGCAATGGAAACTACTTGGGTTGATATTGTAATTTCTTCTATTTTCTTTAAAAAAATGTTCCTTTCTTTTCTTCTTTTGTCAAACATCAACCTCTGACATGATATTGTCAATGACAATTTAAAGTTTTGGATGTAAAAGTATTTTTATGTTATTTCTCATTGTTTTTCAGGTACAACACCCAGTCTGTTTTCAAAGACACCCTGGACCTTGTTGAGGCGGCATCAGCGGAAGGTTGTGCCGAAGACCAAGAAACGCCTTTCCCTAAGTTAACCTACTACCAACTGTTGACATATGAGACGGATATTCTGGAATGAAAGAGATGGCTGCCATGTTGCTCTAGTCAACCTACTCTTTCACTGGCCTAGTACAAAATGTATAGCTTACAGACAGTTGCTGCTTGATTTAAATAGTTCCTACTTTTTGCCACAGTAATAGTAAGAGAATAAAAACGTGTTAAGATTATAATTTTTTACGTCAATCCCATTCTCAGAACAGATTTAAGAATATACTAAATGTTGCATTGCACTGATAACTAGTCTTTTTTTTATTTTTTATACACCAGATTTGTTTTCCCCGCGTAGTGCAGGCATTCGTTTTCGTTCATCTTACACATATGCTTTTAAATCACGAAGTTAGACTGTGTTTACGGTTTACTTGTTTTCCATGAAGAACAGGGAAATGGATGTGATGGGACCGGAGAGATATAGCGAATAAGTTGAGCAATGGGGCTGGGGCAGCTCAGTCTAATGCCTCCAAAGTTAATGACAGGTGTGAGGGGGTGGCGTCTACCACACCAGACGCCGTTTCCACGGATCTGTACCCCGACCGTACGTCTTTCTGACGTCTGATTTGATTGTCGTGCCAGAATGTGCGGGGTTAAAGGAGGCTGTGTGAATTCTTTGTAGTTGGAGTCTGAACCGGGGCCACATTGTAAAGGACCTCCATGGTTCATAATATAAGCTTCACTGCACTGCCATCCACTGGCCAATCAGGTTCAAGAACAAACCAGACATCGACTGTGTGTTGTTTTGTAATGCATTTAGTCTCAGAGGTCCTGCCATTATTGTTTTTCTTGCCATCCATTGGTTCACAGGTAATTCTGCACTTGATTAATTAGCATTTTGTTTTCTGCAGTATTTCAGGATATGTGTCTGTCCGCATTAATATAATGATGGGAATCAATTTTCTTCCTGATCTATTGTTGGCTTTTTAACATACATGTTGTGTAGTTCATTGAAATTAAAGATTATATTGTAATGGTTTGCAGTTTACTTCTACACTTCACCTTTTTGAAGTGTAAGGTTGCAAAGAGAGGTTCGATACCTGGAAATTTGTGAAGTGTGGTAAATACTAGAAGTTGTGTAACGTATTTTAGAAAAGACAATGTCAGATGACATCTAGTGGCCTTTTGGGGTACTTCAGATTATTACAGGTCATATCACACTGTAACGACAAAGCTGTAAAACATGATCCTATACATATATATAAACCATTTAATTAATGAACACAAGGCTTATACAATGTTAGAAAACATCTAACTCTTTTTAACAGGTGCTTTAGAAAGTGCCACACTTCATCAAGCCAACTTATTTCTCATTTATATAAAACACAAGTCTGCCAGCCAACCTTCAACAGGTTATATCAGGACAAACTGGGAAGAGGAACTTGTCTCCGGAATGAACGAAGCAGGCTGAGAGGAGATCTTAGAGTGCATCCACACTGGTTCAATCCACTGAGAGGAGATCTTAGAGTGCATCCACACTGGTTCAATCCACTGAGAGGAGATCTTAGAGTGCATCCACACTGGTTCAATCCACTGAGAGGAGATCTTAGAGTGCATCCACACTGGTTCAATCCACTGAGAGGAGATCTTAGAGTGCATCCACACTGGTTCAATCCACTGAGAGGAGATCTTAGAGTGCATCCACACTGGTTCAATCCACTGAGAGGAGATCTTAGAGTGCATCCACACTGGTTCAATCCACTGAGAGGAGATCTTAGAGTGCATCCACACTGGTTCAATCCACTGAGAGGAGATCTTAGAGTGCATCCACACTGGTTCAATCCACTGAGAGGAGATCTTAGAGTGCATCCACACTGGTTCAATCCACTGAGAGGAGATCTTAGAGTGCATCCACACTGGTTCAATCCACTGAGAGGAGATCTTAGAGTGCATCCACACTGGTTCAATCCACTGAGAGGAGATCTTAGAGTGCATCCACACTGGTTCAATCCACTTAGAGGAGATCTTAGTGCATCCACACTGGTTCAATCCACTCCAGACATTGTTGTTCACCATTTAAGATGTTTCACTTCCAACAACATGATTTTGCCTAACACCTGCTCTTCATGGTACAAATACCAAACTGCGGAGGGCACCCTACTCCACTGCTTTCCCCGGAGCTCAAACCTGCTAGGCTGTCAATCCGGATTATTCTGGGATTATTCTGTCGATCCGGAAAACTAGGAGTCTCAGAGGCTTTGAACTGATTACCCAAGTCTCAATCAACTACTAATTTCTTCTAACTTAAAAAAATGTTTTACGTTTTGATGAGTTCCCCTCAACTGTGAAAGTAGCCCCCCCCTTCCAAAAAAAAAGACATTGTATGAGATGGAAAGTACTGGTGAAGTCAACATTTTGATATGGCCTGATAGACAAAGGAAAGGGCTACAGTGAGGGCTACATTGGGCTCATCAAAATGATGGCCCAACAACAGAAAAAGGTTGCCAACCATTGGTTTAGAAGACGTTTCCTTGTTGCTGCTTATAAAGCTGCCCAACATGGATATAGAAAAGTTAACAATGTACAGTCACTGAATAATCAATGCAGTATGATCACCTCAAAAAAAACATTCACTTCAAAAGACAACAGGCCTGTCATTGTAGGTGCTCTGTGGGATGAACAGTGGAATGGTGTTCCGTAGACGTGTACTCTGTTGATGTGTTTCTAAGTGTTGCCGTCCCTCCCTCATTTATGATTTATTTTTTTCAAATCAAACACCTGCTTTTCTTGTTGTACCTTGTCGTTTTGGCTTAACGTGGCAATCCACTGAAAATACATGTTGTAACGTTAAGAGTTCAGGTCAATGAATGCTGGAGGATGTGGAGCTAATAGACCTGTTTATCTTCAGCTGTCGGAAAATAAACACCCTGTTCCACATTTCCGCTTGATGCCATATTGATTAGACGCGCGACAAGCACTCAAATGATCCATTCGTGGAAGTTTAATGGGAAAAAACGTTATTCTAAGTAATTTTCCACTTCCTTTGACCCCAGAAAGAGAGACCAACAGCTTCTTGTTCTAAACAACATTTGACGATTTTATTGACCTATAGGTGAAATGTTACCATTATTACAATCCCGTGCATGGAAACGTCCACTCTTAGAGCCATACTCAGTAGATAATAAGCACATCGAGGTTTCTGCATTAGGACCCATATGGAGGCAGAACCAGAAACCAAATGTGTCACCGGAGAGGTGGCAGAGTGGATGAGAGGGTGGACAGTTTGACCCACTAAATGCCAACCTTGGTGGTAGCCGCTAGTTAATATTATTTCCAGAAGTCAGCCACACATGTTTAGTATAAGTGAACGAGGCAATACATTTGATATAACATGACTTGCTTGTGAAATGACGCTGGCAATTAATTGTAATTGCTGGCCCCTCCATGACAGGGAAACGTATAGCCTCTGATGAAGCTGGCAACATAATCAGACATTTCGCCAACATCCAGCGCTGAAATGATCGCATTCACAACAGCCCTAGAGGAATAACAGCCCTCATTAATGCCATCGCAGGTGAAGGCAGTCGCGATAACATACCAGACTTCTCAGTTAAATCTGGGCTAATCCTTTCTGGGCAGGGATACATCTTTTGAGTCCAAATCAACATTCAAGAACCCGCAAGAACCTGCTGAGATGGAGTCATGCAGCTCTGAACCCCAGAGAATGAACGTGGGAGACAGGATCAGAGGTCTATGGTATCGCCTGCTGGTGTGACTGCAAGCCAATCATCCAGGTTGGTTAGTTCCCTGAGCCCCATGTAACAAATTGGAGCAAGCTAACATTAACCCACAAATGTGCGACACTGGTTGCCGCATGCCGGACTTGTAGGGAGAGTAACCGGGACCATTTTTAGATTCACGGAACAAATTTGCCATTCACCAAAGCAGTGTTTCGTAACGACTATAAAGCATTGTGAATGCATCCAGCTTTGTACTGGGCTCTTCACTACGGTAATTACTATCTTCCCATTGGTTCATGTGTGCAGCTTGAGATTGAGTTGAAAATATCTTAAAGGGAAAGTTCACCCAGTTTACCAAATTACGATTTTCCTTCCCATTTATTCTTCAGTCAATGTATTTTTTTTCCATTATGTATTATTTTTTTTACGTGAACTATGCAGGGTTTTTTCTACCATGAATGAGTTGCAACCACCAACATAATACTGAGACAACTCAATATAGACAATCAATGTTAACCAGAGCATGATAATGGAGCAGTCAGGGGTCTGTTCAATAGCCTAGAAATGAATCTATCAATATATATGGAACTGATGGTTTTGGCAGTATGTAGGTAGTCGGTGGGCAAGAAGGGAACCACAATGCTCCCTCGTTGGCTGGGAAGTGAGCCACAGGACTGGTTATAACTAACAGTTATCTCCCCTTTGTAGATTAGTCTGAAGTGAAGTCGTTGAGATAAACTGGCCTGAACCCGCTCTAAACTGGTTGACCGCAGAGGACATCTCTGTTTTTCTACTGTTCACTTTGTCTACCTGTTTTGAATAACAGCAACATTGGTAGTTGTTAGTTCTACAAAAAAAATAATCAGGAGATGGCAAATCACCAATCGACGAGCACAGTCGTTTGCCCACCGGAAGAGCTCAACTGCACAGCGGTTTTTAAGGACCACCTCTCGGCCTCCAGGAACTACAGAGTTCATCGTGGGTCCGTCCATGGGCCGGCCGAGCTGCCAATCCATCCGGACACTTGGCACCCCACCCCCCCCTTTGTTGATGTGCCCGACCATGCCCACTACATCATTGGCTCGGCCGTCCTCATCGTGGGCATCACGGGCTTGCTGGGCAATGCTTTGGTCATCTACACCTTCTGCCGCAGCCGCGCCCTCCGCACGTCGGCCAACATGTTTGTGGTCAACCTGGCCGTGGCCGACTTCCTGATGTCGCTGACCCAGTCGCCCGTCTTCTTTGCCGCCTCCGTGCACCGCCGCTGGGTGTTCGGGGAACGCGCCTGCGAGCTCTACGCCTTCTGCGGTGCCCTCTTCGGCATGTGCTCCATGATGACGCTGACAGCCATCGCGGTTGACCGCTGCGTGGCCATCACGCGGCCACTGGCCTCCCTGGGTGGCAGGAACCGGCAGCGCGCCGCGGTCATGTTGACGGCCTGCTGGCTCTGGAGCCTGGGCTGGAGTCTTCCCCCGTTCTTCGGCTGGAGTGCCTACGTGCCGGAGGGACTTCAGACGTCGTGCAGCTGGGATTACACCACCTTCACGCCATCTGTGCGCGCCTACACCCTGCTCCTCTTCACCTTCGTCTTCTTCATTCCGCTGGGGGTGATCGGCGGCTGCTACCTGGCCATCTTTCGCGCGGTCCGCCGGGCTGGACACGACGTGTGCCGGCTGGACTGCGGCGAGGAGCACAGGACGTACGAGAGGCTGCGCGGTGAGTGGCGCATGGCAAAGGCAGCACTGGTGGTCATCCTGCTGTTTGTTGTGTCCTGGTCGCCCTACGCGGTTGTGGCATTGGTGGCCACGGCCGGCTACGCCCACCTGATTACACCTTACGTGAACTCGGTGCCCGCTGTCATCGCTAAGGCCTCGGCCATCCACAATCCAATAATCTATGCCGTAACTCACCCTAAGTACCGGGCTGCCATAGCACGCTACGTGCCTGTGCTGCGCTGCCTGCTTCGTGTAGCCGACAAGGACCTGCATTCGTCCTTCAGCTCCGACAGCGGGACGCCCTTCGACTCTCGCCGGCCCACTTGTATCGGCCAGTGTTCCCAAGGCACGGGTGTGGTGTCGGGAGCGGGCTTGAGTGTCGGGGCTCGAGCGAACGAACGCTGGGGGCAGACGTGCCTCTCGTCCGTCTCTGACACTGATTCGTACTGGACAGAGAGCGAGACCGACGGCTCCGGCGTCAACTCAGTGCATTTAGGCCAACACTTCTCCGTGGAGATCAGCAAGGATACCGGCATGCCCAATGAACAGTCAGGTGGCGTGTTTTCTGGGCAGAAAAAAGAAGTGTTGTCAGACAACCTCAGAGCGGGCTACGGCAGCACATCGGGCTCCTTGAATATGTTTGAAGGACATGTGCTTGATGCAGGCCTTCAGTCTGATGTCACTGAACTCCTGCTCCTTAGCAACTGAGCTTAAATAGTAATAAGTACACTTAAGTGTGTTAAAATGTATACTTATAACACATTAATTCCCATCTTCCCCCATGTTATCTTATTCATCCTGATTCTTCCTGATTATGTAAAGGTACAATTATTATAAATGATACAACTATTAATTATTTTACAGAGGTTTACTGAGATGTTCTGTAGTGCAATGTATCTCTGATATAAGAAACACAGAATTTGTATTGCTCTTATTTATTTAACTTGCATATTTTGTCACTGCCAGATTTTTCCAAAAAAAAAAAATCCAGAAAAATTATAAGTAGCCACCATGTTGTGAAAACATTAACCCGTTACCTTTAATACATTTATATATAATTTCATTCAATTTGAATGTTCGTGTTTTGGATTTACTTTTCAATCTTCTAATTTGTTTATTTCAATAATAGTTTGCTAAATGCCATTTCAAATAAAATTGCTAGGCTTCATTTTAAATGTACTGCCGGTCTTGCATTTTCAATGTAGCCATAAAGGCAGCAGGATGGTAACATTTGCAACAGCTGTCTTTCTTTAGCTGACTGTACATCAGATAAAAAGTTACCACTCTAAAAGTTCACTAAGTAGACTCAACTACCAATGATAACATTTACTGTAAACTACATCAGTTGTGAAATGTCATTCACAAAATATAACGATGTAGGTATTTTATAAGATACTTCAAAAGGTGCAGAAAGAAGAAAGAAAAAAAGTTCTAAGATGTGTTCACCAGTGTAGGGATGTATCAAAGTAGTACCTAAATGACCAAGTAAAGGGAGGTCATGACCTTCATTGATAAAGAAAACGATCTGTTAAGCTCGCAGGTTAGTTATGAACACACTTTACCATTTGAATTAACTTAACTACTTAGCTCTACATTTGGAACTTCCCAAATCGGTGAACACAGCCGAGTACTTTTACTTCATTTTATTTTTTTACACCTCTACTTCCGAGTTTGATGTTGCATCCAATCACCTTCGTTTTTAAATGGGATTTTATTTTGATAGACAGTCCCGGGACTTGTGGCCCTGTTGCTCACCGCAGCAGCGCAGAGACGGAGAAACGAGGATTCAGATTAGCGAGATCACAAGCGTAAATTGCACATTGTTTATTAGATAAACCATTTAGGGAAAATGACAGCGAATAAAAAGTTATTCCTCGTATCCACAGGTATGAGAGTAAATCGTGTAATTAAGAACTTATTAATAATTAAGTAATAGCCTTGTTGATTAGTCTGTCTTGTGGGATACTAAATGTAGTATGATGCTTCGGTTAATAGTTGAATGTACTTAACGAGCAGAGAATGACTGCTAATTTGTCTATTTTGGTTTGTGTCAGTGGTAACCTTTTAGTAATATTTTCTCTGTATCGCTATAGTTTCTTTTACAGTTTTATTGAATATAGCCACTGCGTCAGCCTATGTTGAAGAGCTCGATGACAGGTAAGTTATTTTTTTAAATATAAATTCGAAAGGTTTAGCTACATGAATCGCTTAGATAATTTATCAAATTTGACCGGTATAAGCTATAACATACACAAATATCGACCATGTAACG
The DNA here is from genome assembly GCF_011004845.1 of Esox lucius. Classification (NCBI taxonomy): domain Eukaryota; kingdom Metazoa; phylum Chordata; class Actinopteri; order Esociformes; family Esocidae; genus Esox; species Esox lucius. The sequence continues at coordinate 31,561,093 of NC_047571.1, forward strand.
GAATATCAAATTAGACTTGTCAGCCACACCACCTGTCACCGGTAGCCGACTACCATCTTCGGTCCGTAGTCGATGAATATAAAGGTAACATGCAGTTCGCCGCCTGTAAAGCATTGTGAAAAGCTCCGTATAAATGTCCATGGAATAGATTTACCTATGCTTGTTATTTCTCTTTCTAATTTGCAGGTTTAAAAACACAAGACGTGCTGATGAGATATGGCTTATAGAAGTAAGTACGAATGTGACGTAAATATATATAGCCCTACATACAGTATATAAAGACCCATAAAGACAATGCATTAAGGAGAATCTGAATTTTAAAAAGGGTTTTATTGCCAAGTAAGTTTCAATACAAACAAGGAATTTGTTCTGGCCGTTGGTGCAGCAATTTATACAAAAGAAATTATTCATGTGTAATTTGGGCTTCATCAGGAGAACAAAAAAAGGGGCATTGAAATACATGTTCCTCACTCTAGTGTGGTCGCACCCACGCATGCACGCACACACAGGTACCATACCGCTTAGGACTGTAGCAACACTTCTATCGCTGTCATGGTAACAGGTACATGTTTGGCATGAATCCAGAAAAAGGAAAAGTTGCCTAAAGCAACATCAGCCTAGCCAGTGCAATTATGATTTATAGTAAAATATATATTGGTTTTATAGCAACAGTAAATTGTTTAATCGTGTGTGTGTGTGTGTGTGTGTGTATAGGCTATACATACTGTGTGTGTGTGCGTGCATGTTTACAGTATGTAGCCTAGGTGTTTTTGTTTCCAGTGTCATATTTCTGAGAGCAGAAGAAAATATGCATTTTACATGACGGTGACAGTGCGACATTTGTCTTGTGTCAGTTCTACGCTCCCTGGTGTACTTTCTGCCAGCAGCTGGACCCAGTGTGGTACGAAATCGGGGCCGAGTTGAAAAGCATGGGGTCTCCAATCAGCGTGGGAAAGGTGGATGCCGATGTCCACAGGAGTGAGTCTGGTGATGAGTTAGGCACATAACGTTAGAAAACGGAACAAAAACACTTAAAATCCATATGATTTCAATGTAACGTGAATACCAGCGAACAGAAATTACTGGAAGGTGGAATTATATCAGAAATGACTGCTATGTGGAATTATATTAAGATAGAAGAGGATGAGTCATTAGCATTTATTGCAATACTTTCTTCACAGTACAGATTCTGTTGTTATATAATACATATCTTTTCTGTGAATTCCGCTCCTGACCTGTAGTTGGTCAGAGGACAAGACAATACTGAGGTACTAGAATGTTAATTGGGAATGTTAATTAAGATAACAGTATTTTGTAGGCCACAAAAAAGAACAAATGGTTCAGTAGAGCATCATGGTTAATGTGCTGTTTGTTCAACCAGTCCTCATTCTATCGTTCAGATCTTCGATAGAGTGTGGAGTGATTCAAATAACTGGTTAAAAACTGTTAAATAACTAGAGCCAAACGGGTTACTAGAGTTACTAGAGCCAAACAAGTTACTAGAGTTACTAGAGCCAAACGGGTTACTAGAGTTACTAGAACCAAACGGGTTACTAGAGTTACTAGAACCAAACGGGTTACTAGAGTTATTAGAACCAAACGGGTTACTAGAGTTACTAGAGCCAAACGGGTTACTAGAGTTACTAGAGCCAAACGGGTTACTAGAGTTATTAGAGCCAAACGGGTTACTAGAGTTACTAGAGCCAAACGGGTTACTACAGTTACTAGAGCCAAACGGTTTAGGGTTTGACTGTACTCCGTCCTCAGACAGCACTGACCTCTACTGGTCTGTCTCTGTGTGGGGTACAGTATACAGAGAGTGTACACACATCTCTGTGATTATATAATCTTGTAATAGTACTATAATCAGGTATTCCTATAGAAAGGTTCAACTACCTTTATCCTACATCGTGTTGCCTATTGGCCTGACATTAGATGAGAAGTTTTCCTAATGTGCGACAAGGCAACCGAGACACGGATCGCCCAGTTAACGTCGAGCCCACAGGGCCAAGATTAGGACAGTTGGTTTGCCCTAATAGGCTTAGGGAAGATTTAAGAGCTGTGTAGACATTCCTACTGTGTGTATGTGTGTGTGTGTGTGTGTGTGTGTACATACGTCTGTTTAAAGCAACATATGGTCTGCCATGCTGGGCAGAAGGGCTAACAGTTTAGTAATCATTTTCAGTGCTGTCAATCTCTTTAGACCATTTCAAATCTTCCAGCATCTGTTCCTATATGAGCGAGTGGTGTAGGTTAGCTATTTAGGCATTGTCTTGCTCTCTCTCTCGCTCACTCTCTCTTGGTCTCTCCCTTGCTGTTAAGCTGTTTCACCTTAGTAGCAGTATTACACCTTAAAGAAAGATCTCTCAGTTCCCCATCTTTGCCTTAACCTGTCAGTCAATTCCCTGTACATGAACTATATCAAGATAATTTACAGTCATGTGAAAAAGTAAGTACACCTGAGAAGTTGTCCTTTTCATGCATATTTGAACACAGGGATATATAACCTTCACTTCAATACTATTGACAGATAAAGGTAATCTAATTTAATAAATTACACTTAAAGATTACATTTTGCAATCATTTGTTCATCAAAAACCAACAGAAATATTATTTCATGATGAGGAATAATTATGCAGAACATTATAATTGCATTCAGTCATTCATCAGTGCCGAAAACGACAGCAGAATCCTTTCTTGATTTAACATTTTATATTTGTCTTTCAGGTTTGGCAAAAGAGTTTCGAGTGACTGACTATCCCGCTATAAAGTTGTGAGTTATTCACTTCTTCAGTATGTTTGCCAAAACATCGCTGCTACATGCAAACGCTCTACGGAGCACACAGCCAAGTTGTCCGTGTCATTCTCTGTTGGATAGGTGGAAGGATGACCTGAAATACAACTATAGAGGACCCAGAACCAAGGAGGCCATCATGGACTTTGCAGACAGAGTTTCAGGGTAAGATGGAGACTGGCAGTTTATGCTCCTCGTCTGACAAAAGCAGGCACATTCACAGGTAAGGCTCAACTCACTCTGTTCCGGTCCTGCGGGCCACCTCATAATCCTCAAGTCCAAGCTCAAAGGCTTTGGTGACGGGGCATTCTCAAGTGTTGCTCCTAGACCCTGGAACTCTCTCCCCAAAACCACCCGTGACTCTGAGACTATCCCCATCTTCCAGCAACGTTTCAAGATACATCTTCTCAAAATCGCCTACCCCTAGCCGTGCCCAATCCCACTCTCTCAATCTCCTTTGTTTTCTCATTTCATCTTAAATTTTTTTTTGTTTCTGCACCATGTCCATTTTGTAAAGCGCCTTAGGGTCCTTGAAAAGCGCTATATTTTCATGAATGCCCCTCCCAATTGGCATGTGCCCGTCCGTCTCCGTGACGTGGGTCACTCTGACCGCTCAGCCGCTTCATGTTCCTATACCATAACCTTTATTCTTGAAATGTAAAATAGTAAATATGTACAGGCTTATACAGTAAACAAACAATGGGCTATTCTTTTCAAATACACGTTTCAGGCATGTAAGGCTGTAGAGTTAGAGGAGACAGTATGTCTCATTCTAACGCACTGCAGCAGTACAGAGGAAACATGGTTTGGACTGCCGGACCATGTATTGGGTCATTATGAACCAGGTTCTCATATTAGCTACACATTTCTATTGTCTTGCTTCCTGCTGTGACCAATTCCAAGTGTGTAGTCCCAGTACAGCTATCCTATTATCTACATTATCTTGTTTAACATTTGTTGTGAGCGTAGTTTTAACGGGGCTGACAGCTTCAGCATTTTTCTATTGTATAGGTGATTATGTTGTGTACATCATTTCAGTGAACTTATCTGCTGCATGTTAATGAACTCTCTCTCTCTCTGGTGTGAAAGTCTGACTGCACCCTATGGAAATTCTTCATGCGTGTTAATTTTACTTCTGACAAGTGATGTTACAGTGAGACGTTTCATCTTTGCACTTTTAAACCGACAGCACGAGAACTCATCAAACACTCACTTGACGACACACCCTCTCCCCTCGAACCACTTGTCTGTCGCGCTTTCCGACAGTGTCTCTCTCTCTCTCTCTCTCTCTCACTGTCACTCTTCCTGTCCTTCCTTTGTCTTAGGCCTGTGGTGAGGGCACTGCCGAGCCAGCAACTGTTTCAGAACGTCATGAGTAGACACGACGTTCTCTTCGTCTATGTTGGTGGGACGTCCGACTTGAAGGTATGGGTACACCTGCGCCTAACACACACACACACACACACACACCTGCCCCTAACACACACACACACACACCTGCGCCTAACACACACACACACACACACACATGCGCCTAACACACACACACAGACACATGCGCGCACACACACACACACACACCATTGTCTAAACCCTAAACCTAATCCGTTGTCCTTTACCTCTACCCTAAACATAACCCCAGTAATCTACCACGTATGCTGGAACTTTAGAGCTCACACACCCCATCATGCTTCACAGTGGGGATGGTATTATGTTCACTATAGGCCTTGTTGACCCCTCTCCAAACATAGCGCTTATGGTTGTGACCATAAAGTTCTATTCTGGTCTTGTCATTCCAAATGACAGTGTGCCAGAAGCTGTGAGGCGTGTCAAGGTGTTGTCGGGCATATTGTAACCGGGCTTTTTGTGGGATTGGTGCAGTAAAGGCTTCTTTTTGGCAACTCAACCATGCAGCTCATTTTTGTTCAAGTATCGTCCTATTGTGCTCCTTGAAACAACCACACCGTCTTTTTCCAGAGCAGACTGTATTTCTCCTGAGGTTACATGTGGATTTTTCTTTGCATCCCAAACAATTCTTCTGGCAGTTGAAATCTTTCTTGGTCTACCTGACCTTGGCTTGGTATCAAGAGATCCCCAAAATTGTAACTTCTTAATAAGTGATTTAACAGTACTGGCTGGCATTTGCAAGGCTTTGGACATGTTTTTATATCCTTTTCCATCTTTATAAAGTTCCATTACCTTGTTAGGCAAGTCTTTTGACAGTTCTTTTCTACTCCCCCTGGCTCAGTATCTAGCCTGCTCAGTGCATCCACGTGAGAGCTAACAAACTCATTGACTATTTATACACAGACACTAATTGCAATTTAAAAAGCCACAGGTGTGGGAAATTCACCTTTAATTGCCATTTTAACCTGTGTGTGTCACCTTGTGTGTCTGTAACAAGGCCAAACATTCAAGGGTATGTAAACTTTGGCTCAGGGCCATTTTGGTAATGTTATCATTATGATATAAAAAGGAGCTAAATAAATGTGATAATAAATGGCTTCACATGATCACTAACCTTAAATAAATCAGTCATTTCATGATCAGTCATGTTTCCAAAATCAATGCCAGAATTTCACAATTTCTGCCAGGGTATGCAAACGTATGAACACAACTGTATATGTAGTAAAAACAAGATCAAACACACTCTCACATCTTTGTTGTCGACTGGGTTTGAGGTGTCCTTCCTTTCTCTTCTGTCCCCCTAGGAGAAGTACTTTTCTGCAGCCAAGGAACTTATTGTGCACACTTATTTCTTCTCTGCAACCAGGCACATTTTACCCAAGGTAAGTTTACAGGTATTGTATATAGTATTTTAGAATGTTTTAAAATGTTGCTTGACAGGCACAGGAGAAGACGGGGAGATTAATTAGAAGGATACAGCTCAAAAGTGAGGTGGGATTGAACCTCTGCCTCCAGGGGCTTGGACATTGAGCTTCAGTCATGTATTCCCCTAAGTGAGTGAGGTTTCTCTCCTCAGGCAGTTACTCTTGAGGAATACCCAGCTGTGGTGGTATTCAAGGAGGGCACCTACTTCCTTTACAATGGTAAGAGACCGGGGTTGCATTGTAATCCCAAGTGGGAAAAATACTTCAATACTTCAATTAACGTGTTTTGCATTTCACAGAGGTACATCAGCGAAATGTATCCTGAGGGTATTGAAGAGGAATTATACAGTAGTACGCATAATTGAGCAATAAGGCCCAAGGGTTTATTGTGCATGACCAGTATACTGAACCACGACTAACAGTTGTTCTGGAACACAACTCGTGACACCGAGGTTAGCTGTGGTATATCGGCAGTATAATACAAACTCCTGAGATGCTTTATTGTGATTTTAAACCAGTTACCAGCAAAATTAGGGCAGTAAAAAGGGATGTAACGTCCAAGGTATACAGTCTCACATTTGTTTTCTTCTTTTCCTTTTACCTAGTAGATTCCACGTATTCACTCCCTCTCACATGTGTAAAAGCATTGGCTTGATGCAATGACGCTTGAAAGGAGCTTTCACACCCGTAATCCCTTCCTTTAAATCCTAGAATACTCCAGAAAACATTACTTCATGCACAGTACCTAGGTGGTTTATAATCTATCAGGAATGTTTTTACCTGCATTTTTGTGTGGTTTTGCATCTCTCCTCTATGGTTAACATTCCCTGACAAGTAACTATCTTGTATATATTATTTATACTCTCTCTTAGAACAACAGGATGGGGAACTTGTTTCTTGGATCAATAGAGAACGTTTTCTCAGTTACCTCACATTTGACAGTTACACCTTGTATGCAATGGGAGATACAGGTATGACAATCTCACACACACACACACCAAACTTAGAGGCTGTGCCAGGAAATTACTTTCCAGGTGTTAGAAGTGGTCTTATGAGCACAAGGTGACAATGTTCAATATTCAGTGTGAGTGTACAAACTAGTGATTGGCGTTTATCCAGTGACATTCAATCCATGATTGATGTTTAACCAGTGACATTCAACCAGTGATTGACGTTTATTCAGTGACATTCAACCAGTGATTGGCGTTTAACCAGTGACATTCAACCAGTGATTGACGTTTATCCAGTGACATTCAACCAGCGATTGACGTTTAACCAGTGACATTCAACCAGTGATTGGCGTTTAACCAATGACATTCAACCAGTGATTGACGTCTAACCAGTGACATTCAACCAGTGATTGGCGTTTAACCAGTGACATTCAACCAGTGATTGACCTTTAACCAGTGACATTCAACCAGTGATTGGCGTTTAACCAATGACATTCAACCAGTGATTGACATTTAACCAGTGACATTCAACCAGTGATTGGCGTTTAACCAATGACATTCAACCAGTGATTGACGTCTAACCAGTGACATTCAACCAGTGATTGGCGTTTAACCAGTGACATTCAACCAGTGATTGACGTTTAACCAGTGACATCCAACCAGTGATTGACGTTTATCCAGTGACATTCAACCAGTTATTGACGTCTAACCAGTGACATTCAACCAGTGATTGACGTTTAACCAGTGACATCCAACCAGTGATTGACGTCTAACCAGTGACATCCAACCAGCGATTGACGTCTAACCAGTGACATTCAACCAGTGATTGACGTTTAACCAGTGACATTCAACCAGTGATTGACGTTTAACCAGTGACATTCAACCAGTGATTGACGTTTAACCAGTGACATTCAACCAGTGATTGACGTTTAACCAGTGACATTCAACCAGTGATTGGCGTTTAACCAGTGACATTCAACCAGTGATTGACGTTTAACCAGTGACATTCAACCAGTGATTGACGTTTAACCAGTGACATTCAACCAGTGATTGGCTTTCAGCTCTCTCAGTGTGGCTTTAATAAGTCTAGGGGAAATGACAGCCTGTGTGTATTGCGGTGTTTTCTAAACCCTGTCCAGAACGGCTTTGGTGTTTAATTGGTGTTCTTCACCTTAGGCAAAGTGGTGGTTATGGCTGTATTGGATGAGAAAAAACCTACCAAGGACAGTATACGGTATGAGAATCCCTCTTGTACTGTAACATGAACCTCAAACACACACATCTCGCTACAGGTCAAGGTGCGCGTGCCCAAGTTCAAACTTACAAACCCACCACTGTTCCTGTGATAAATATTGCCCCTAAATGTCTGTCCTTAACATGCTAATATTATCTCTTAACCAGGTATAAGACCTTGATGCAGAGAGCAGCCACTGAATACAAGGACTTCTACAGCAGGTGGGTTGACCCAAAACAGACCAGAAATGTGTAGTACTACCTGAGTTTCACATTTTGGTTTTGCAAAACATTTTATCTGTAACAAACGCAATGTTTTCTCAGGGAATTCCAGTTTGGTCACATGGATGGAAACCTGTACATCAATGGGATTATAATGGAGTGAGTGGTCTTCTAACTGTTCTCCAATTCTTTTAATCTTAGAAAACAGCCTTTTTTTCTTTACCCAAAAGAATCTGCATTTAACATAAATATATACAGGACTGTTAAGTTTGTAACTGAGCCAGGCAATGATGTTTGTCCAGGACCTTACCTGCCTAGTACCCACTGAGGCAAGGACGCTGAAAATGTTTAGAAAATACATCTTTCAAATGATCTCGCTCAGTGGCTCAGTGTCTTCTGAGCGTGTTGACAAGAGCCTAATGTGTATGTTGACAGTGAACTGGCCATGCCCGCCATCATAGCGCTCAACATGTCTAACGACGGATATTTCCTGCCACCCAACAAAGTGGAGACAATGGAACAGCTGGTGAAGTTCCTCGACGCTGTGTCAAAGGGCCGGATCAGGGTCAGCATACAAAATTTAAGTCGGACCATGTAGATTAGTAGTTTTGTCCTTGAGGAACGCTGTCATTGAGGAAGTTTCAACTTTCATAATTTAATTTCTTATTCATTTCTTTAAATCAGCTCCAAGGAGGGAATGGTTACCTTCAACGCATAAAAAGGATGGTGTTCAACACCAGAACGACTGTTACGGTGAGAAAACACCAACAAACCAAAAAAAAGGCTTTTACTTGAACCTAGAATGTATACTTTTCTTGTTTGTATTTTAAAGTACATCTTTGCCCGACCAGAAAGCTCTAAACCGTGGGTATACAGTTCTCAGTGTTCAGTTCGCTCACTCTTCAACAACCCAACCATCATCTCTCTCTCACTCCTGTTTGTCTTTTTCTCCCCCTCTCCTGACCCAAATGTTTTCTCTCTCCACCATTCCTGACCTCCTCCCACCACTCTTCTTCAGACCATACTAACCGAGGCGCCCCTCCTCGGCGCCCTCCTCTTCTTCGTATTTGGCTTTGTCGGGAGCACCTTTTGTTTCGTCCTTTACAAGTCCTGTGAAATGGTAAGATCGAGGATGAGGGAGGAGAGGGAGGAGGCAGAGGCACTCCAAAGTCCCGGGAGAGACAAGAACACGGAAACAAGAAAGAATCCGTCGGAGAAGAAGGCTGATTGAATCTGAAACAGGACGTCTGCCATTTCTGACCCTGAAATATTTTTTTTACTGAGCTGCCCTCTCGGCCAGGTTTTCCTTCATAAAATAGGTTATGGCTTTTACTGAACTTCTTTGAAAATGAAATGTTAAATAAAATAACCCCCTAGTCTCGTTAATAACAGTAGGTCCTTGAGTAGATCTAAGACAACTAAATGGGTTTTGGCAATATGGTAATAACTAAAATTGTCTTCTGATAGGTTGGGTGGTTTTACTTGTTATTGCTTCAACCAGTGTTGTATTGGTATGTTGTGCTTGAAAATAAAAATAAAACACACTCTATACTATACTTTCAACGCTTTTTTCTCTTTTGGCATGTTCAACAACAACTTCTCTGAAATACTTGATTCCCCAGCTATCCGAAGCAGGGAAATATCCTTTGTTATTTTTTGTTTTCTTTGTATTACATTTTATTTAAAATGTTTAATGTATATTGATACAATATTTTAACGGATTATTTTTAGTAGGGTTTATAACATATTGATTCAGCCACAAGCATGTTTGTCAGTGGATGGTCAGGGGACAAAACATAAAAACAAATATTCATAATTTAATGAACAACAGCTAAGCCCAACAAGATAGTATTATATTATAATAATTTAACACCATTATAACTGAGACAATAAACATTTTTGCCAAATGTAACAAAATGTGGGTTAATGATGGCTCTTGCCAACATTTCACCGATTGGCCAGATGATGGTGCTATCACACTCAATTGGATGTTCAAACTTCCCAAGGTCAGGTCTCACCCAGTTTTAACAGAAGTCATGAGGTTAGGTAGAAACGGCATTTCTAAACGATTAACATTGACGTGGGCGTCACCTGGAACAATTCATAGAAATCAGTCAACAATCTTCACGTTGTGTGACTTGATGCGCACGTTTCTAACGCTCAAATCCACAGTGTCGCTATATTTGAAGCACTTTGTATCTATTGATATGTAAGTCTCGAAGTGATTACATTTGACATTTGGTAATATTGTCGCTAACCCGCGCGGTATTTCCGATGCCATTGCAAAAAACTAGCAAACACTTTGGCACAGGAGTGAGGTGCCTTGGTTGGGGAGACCATGGGGAACCACATATACAATTGTTACTACTATGTTCAACTGTGTCGCATTTTATCATTGTCACTGAAGGACTGTGAAACGCCCGATGAATGTGTCCATAGATGTGGACCCACTGGCTTTCTATACTTCAGTTTGACTTTCAAGATATTGCATTTTGGGGTCGTTTGTAAATGTAGGTTACTTTGTTTCAGTCAAAATTCCAACATGCATTCATCCCTCCATTTTTCTGATTCAGCTTCTTTCATTCAATGGCATTGTTTTGGTGAACAGTTCATAATGACCCGTGATCCAATGACTGCACAGGAAACTCCACCACAGAATGTTCTAATCTGACCTACACTAAGTGATGTTTCAATAAACAGTGAACAACATTGCTGGTTTGGATTATTTATGATGCCCATACAATGTTTCACATTTACAATACATAATATCAGCGATTTATCCTTACCATAGAGAAGCCAAAAATACATAAAATAAAAATGTACAATCATTTTGATTCAAACCTAAGTTAAAATGTAAATATCCTAGTCAGTTTTAAAGGCATGTCACACTCTCTCAACTTTTCCTAAATAAGTCTATTTAACACACGTGTCATTAAAATTATTAAATTACAAGCAGAACTTTTGGTTTTTGTTAGTTTTAAGGGAATATTATTATCCTATGGCACTGAAAATGTAATTAAATAAAATTATTTCACAGTCTCATGGTAATCTGTGGATTTATATATTGGATCAGAAAGATTGGATGGTGAGGTTTCCAAAACAATTTCCAGTAACTCTCAGCTGGCAGGACCCAAAATAGTCAGGAATGTCAACAAAGGACCAGTAAAAAAAACCAAACAGTATGAATATCTACTCTACCACTGTAAATCCCTCTATATGATAGCATTTAAAGTCTACAGATGCCAGATTTCTATTTCTGTTTCTGTTGGAGACTTGAATATTAAGTCTCACGGTTTGATAGCGTTGTTTGATAACAACATGTTAGGCATAACATCAGCATTTCGATCTCATGAGTAAGATAACGGATGAAGACTGCAAAATTGTTGGCTCAGTGTAAGCGATCTTATCTATAAGTAATATTAGATTCGTGTTTTTACTTATCAACCTAAGGACGAATACTAACATGAGTTATACTGTGTTTTGATAATTAACCTTTTCAAAAAGTACAATGTAATAACAATCACATAGCATAATCACATTCAGATTTCAACACAGTGAAAGTGGGGCATAACATTCTTTAAAAACATCCTCTTCTCCCCACCAAATACTTGGAAGGAATCATTTCCAAGAAATACTTGACTTGACTGTACATCTGTTTCCACAGCTGCTGCCTGTTTCATAATATACTTTTGGAGCTGTGTTAACAATGTGTTTCAATAGAGAATAATAGAACTAATCATTGTTGGATGTATCCCGGTCGAGGTGGACTGCAATCATGGACGTATTTGGATGACATGTCTCTTACAATGGATAACATCCGTTAGTACCTTGTCCATGACGTAAATTTGGAGATGAAGGTAACAGAATTGTTTTGATAACCTAAACCTACTTGCTGTCTTACACTGTGTTACGTAACCATGAGATTAATAGTTAAGCGGACGTTCTCCCCTTTTCAGCTTGATGTCCCTTTTCGTCTGTTACATGACAGGCTACATATTACTGTGGGAGTATTCACAAGAAACGAAGAATAACTGTTTCCAGTGACAGAGCAGTGAAGAAGCAAGGGAATGGAATTTAACCCCACCGTGAACAGCAAAAGGATAACCAACAGATAGCAGGGAGGAATAATACTTAAGGCAGGCAGCGTTTGTGACAGGAGAATAGTTAGAGAAGGGTTACAAAATGAAAACAAAAACATCTGGTTCCTGGATCATGGCTCAAAAGTGTGCAGGACGATCAATGGTTTTATTTTTACTTATGATTGTCAGAGTTGCTTTCTTAAGACTTACTGACATCTCAGACAACAATATTATATATGAAGACGTGGGGAAAAATACTTTAAAAGGAAATGGAAATGCAACAGATCATCTGAAAAGCTGGCCAGCAAACCTTCACCCAAATCTTTTTTTTAATCTGGTGGAGGTACGGTTATTGCAACAGAGATCGGCCACGACGCACAGACACATTTTTAAAGTGATCAGAACAGCTGTGCACACTATGCTGGTTAACAAGCCTAAATATCTTCCCCCTGTCACTCATAAGGATTTTATCAGCAAATGGAATGAAATTTATGGCAACAACCTCCCACCACTTGCCCTGTACTGCCTCCTCAGCCCAGAGGATACAGCTTCCCGTCAATTTCTGTTGAGATACATGGATCAGATGGCCCTTTACCCTAACTGGACAGTGACCAGCGCTCCCAACGACGAGGTTCCCATGGCTCACTCCCTCACCGGATTCACCACGGCCTACGACTTCATTTACCCTCTCCTGGACACACAGCGACACGTGCGCTACCTGGAGAAAATCCGCACCGTCACAGAAGATCTGTACGAGCTCTCGAAACACAGGGCATGGGGGAAGCAGTTCTTGCATAATCATCAGACCACCAACATCTTAGCCATCCTGACCGGCGCCCTGGTGGTGGGAGCGCACGGCTACCCGGAGACGATGGTGTGGAAGCAGGCGGCGGTGAACTTCATGGAGAAGACCATGTTCCTCCTCAGTCACGTGGTGGACGGCTCACTGGACGAGGGGGTGGCCTACGGAAGCTACACCGCAAAGTCCGTCACACAGTATGTGTTCCTGGCACGTCGCCACTTTGACATCGACCATTCCCAGAACAACTGGTTGCAAGCGCACTTCTGGTTCTATTATTCCACCCTGTTGCCGGGCTTCCAGAGGACCGTGGGCATTGCGGACTCCAACTACAACTGGTTCTACGGGCCTGAGAGTCAGCTGGTGTTCCTTGATGCGTTTGTCCTCCGGGACGGGACCGGGAACTGGCTGGCCGAACAGATCCGGAAGCACCGTCCCAAAGATGGCCCTATGGGACAATCGACAGCGCAGCGCTGGGCCACTTTACACACCGAGTTCCTGTGGTACGACTGTGAGCTCCCCAGTCAACCGCCCCAAGGGTTTGGCGAAGCTGGGCTGCACATGTTCTCCAACTGGGGCGTGATCACTTACGGGGGAGGTTTGCCGCACGGCCAAGGCAACACGTTTGTCTCCTTCAAGTCGGGGAAGTTGGCGGGCAGAGCAGTGTACGATATTGTCCACACCAAGCCTTACTCCTGGCTTGAGGGATGGAGCAATTTCAATCCGGGCCACGAGCACCCAGATCAAAACTCCTTCACCTTTGCACCTAACGGACAGGTATTGGTTTCCGAGGCGCTTTACGGCCCAAAGTACAGCTACCTCAACAACGTGTTGATGTTCGCCCCGTCTCCTACAAGCCAATGCAATCAGCCCTGGGAGGGCCAGCTTGGTGAGTGCAACAAGTGGATGCGATGGGAGGAGCCGGAGGTGGGCGACACGGCTGGTGAGATCATTGCTGCAGCATCTCACGGAGACTCGATGTTCGTGAGTGGAGAAGCAGCATCGGCACACTCCTCGGCGATGGGGCTGAAGAGCGTATACCGTGCCCTTGTCTTGCTTAACTCTCAGACTCTGCTAGTGTTTGACCATGTGGAAAAGAGTAAGGACTCTCCATTGAATATGCTGAGTGCTTTCTTCCACAACTTAGACAGTAATTTAAAATATGTCCCTCACAGGGCTATGGACAAATACAGTGGGGTAGTAATGAACGTTTGGGACGCCCACTACCAAATGTTTTGGTTTGACAATCAGGGGACAAGTCCAGTGGCAAAAATACAGGGGGCAGAGCAGGCCGCAGAGTTTAAGAAACGATGGACACAGTTTGTCAATGTTACCTTTCCAATGGAGGGCCCAGTAACCAGAGTGGCCTATCTGATGCACGGCCCCAATGTCAGAATATCAGACTGTAGATTCATTGACAACAGTGCAAATGGAGTGCGACTCTCCGTCATTGTCAATGACACAGAATTAATTGTGTCCATAGCAACGAAATATAATGACATTGCTGCTAGATATACATACTTGGGCTTTGGGGGATTTGCAAAGATGCAAAGCACACATCAAATAATTGAGTTTGGTCTGGGGGTTCAAGTCATGACTAAACCAAACTCTGTGGATCCACTTCATGGCTTTGTATTGACGGTCAATATATTAGTGGTGTTGACAATGTGTCTGGCCATTGGGTTTTTGATCGTACAGCACAGGTTTTATTTCTGCTTCAGAAGGCTCATGTGCTATATACTAATGTTTGTTCTCGTTCTATGGGTCGTTGAGTTCATGTTGGTCTCCAAAAGCTGTTATTGGCTTGTTGGTGTCCAATCAGTGTCCAGCAATACTCTACACCCTCTCCCAACGGTCGTCATTACATCACTGCCAGGGTCTGGAGCAGAAATTCTTAAGGTCCTCTTCTACAACAACACAGACTTTCTCTACTTCCAAGTCCCCACAAAACACCTTGTCGTCCCAGAGACTGAGTTCAACTTTGACCCCCTGGTGGACGCCTGTGTGTGGTCCAGGCTGGATGCCAAAAGAGGTCACTACAAGGCCATTCAGGGCTGGTTCCATTCTGTGGTGAAGAACCCCAAACTCCACCTGCAGAACATTCGGTTGCGTGACACGGGACAACAGATGGACGACCATGGGATGACCAAGGGTACTTGGAATAAGACTGAGGATGTGCTTCCTGGCAAGATAAGGAAGCCATCTAGGTCAGGATCTGCGAAACAGAGGAGCTTCAGCAGAGACGTGAAGTATGTTCAGGAGCTAAGGCAGCATGTGAAGAGTAACCCAAACGCCCGCCCTGTTCTCAACCTGGGTAGTGGGAGCTGGACCCTGAAGCTCCTGTTTGTTCAAGAGGTAGTAGGTCGCTCACTCCGGGCTGTGCATGTGGTGAGAGATCCTCGCGCATGGATTTACCTGATGCTCTACAACAGCGAGCCAAGCCTCTACTCTCGCAAGAACGTGCAAAAGCACATTGCCGCAATCTTCGAGCAAGCCAAAGACGGCGGGAGGAGCAAGTGTGCTACCGGGATCGCGCCGGAGTTCTTGAAGTTGCACAGCGTCCTCTCTGATCCAGAGACGGAGCCTGTGCTGCTACTGGCTCATTTGTGGCTGGCTCACACAACAGCAGCATTGCAGGTGAACCCTATTGACAATTACCTCTGTGTGAGATTTGAGGACATCATTCAGCTCCCAGAGGACACAGCAAGGAAGATACACACATTTCTCGGGGTTCCCGTGGCCCCAGCTGCTCTCAACCAGCTCATGTTTGCCACATCCTCCAAACTCTACAGCCTAGTGTATGAGGGAGACATTTCTGCGGCTAGCATTAACGTGTGGAAAGAAAAAATGCCAGTCCACGAGATTAGAATGATTGAGGCCGTATGTATGACGTTAATGGAAAGTTTAGGGTACAAGATGTACTCAAGTTAATACCTGTCCACCCAAATATGGACAACACGCCTATGGTATGTTGGCATGCATTCTTGTATTAGGTATTTTGCACATTTTAGAAGAAAATGTTTCAACCAGTTTGAGATAAAATGTTGTTCGAATTCTCATTTTAATGGACACTGTCACAGAATTCAACTCAAACTTAAAGCACAGCCTCTTTTTCTTTGCCAGATGCAAGGAATGGTAGTTAATGGCCATTGTATGCAACTGCCATCTGTATTTAAACTGTTTGTGTAGAGATTCTGATTGCTTCGTGAAGCCTGGCATCCACAGGAAGGTCAGGAGAGGGAGTTGTCTCTCACCAAGAAAGTTAGTGCATGTCTGCCATTTTCCTAAGGAGGAGTTAGCAAGGAAACTGGTCAACCCAAACTTTGGATAGGTTAAGTCACAGCTAACTCCAGTTTGCCTGAATTAAATGACAGTTGTGCAAAGGACGAGAAAAAATATGGCTGATCAAATATTTATTAAATCAAATGTTGTTTTTTCCATTTCCATTGCTTATGACGTTCATTAATGACAAGATGCCTTTCATTGTTAACACATATTGTGTACGACCAACACTGACTCAGCCATGGACTGGTTTAACATTGTATAAATGAAGAGGTCAGTGTCTACGCTGGAGTTATCAGAAGACAGACAAAAATGACCCAGGCTTGTAGTACAGTTGAAGCATGAGTAGGAATGTGAAGCTAGACTTTTTTGTAAACATCAATATTGAATGTTGAGGTTACACAATATTTTAATGTGTGATTGCTTATTTTTAAATTGCCACAGATTTCCAGATGTATGTAGACATTGTTTGGTATTTTTTACATTTGGAATCAATATGTTGGTATATGAGTCTTTCCCACACATTTAGCTGGGCCTCTCCAGACTTTTCATAATTTTAATTTTAACCTTTTGTTTGTTTTCTGTTTCATGTAGTTAAGTTATAATGAAGCTTTTGACTATTTGATTCA